>NC_089762.1:8171264-8196264 GCF_040412425.1 Macrobrachium rosenbergii | reverse complement strand
TTTTTTAAACAATAATAACTTTTTGCAAGATGAACATTTAAAAAAAAAAAATTATATTAAACATACGGATATACAGAAAATATATATCAAGTAGCTACCTTGTAATTAAGTCAGTGATTTTATCTTTTAGGTCATTCTTGAACATTTTTCTAATACAGGGTCCAAATAATACATGGCAGGGCTAAGATTAAAATTACAACTGGAAGTAAGCTGGATAATAGCGGACTCCAATAGATTTCTTGAGGAGAAATCTTTCGATCTGGCAATCACTGAACTTTCAATCCAATTTATCCTGTGAGAGTTTTCACTTAAATGAATGAATATAGCATTGGATGCTTGTCAGTTTTGACTGAATACTTATGTTGCTTAATACGTACATCTAAATCTTTGCTAGATTGGCCAATATAAAATGAGGGCAATCCAAACATGGAATTTTATATATTATGTTGTTGTTTTCTTTAGGGCTATTTTTATTAACATTCTTTTGAGTGTGTTATTATAAGAAAAAACGAGGTTTACATTAAAAGGTTTTAACAATGATTTTATGTTTTCAAAACCACTAAAATAAGGCAAGCTAAGAATGTTCTTAGGGGTTTCTTTCTTCATGTTACTTTCACTATAAAACTTTTTGTGGGCTTTGTTATAACAAATATCTAGTATATGTGAAGGATAACATAAATCTGTCCCTATTTTTCTTATGTATTCAATTTCTTTATCCAAATCCTGGGGACTGACAATGCGCAATGCTCGTAAAAACATAGAGGAAAAAATTGATATTTTGATGTTGAGGTGATGGCCTGAATAAAAATGAACATAAGTTAAGTTGTTGGTTGGTTTCCTATAAATACTGAATTTAACTTGAAATGGTTCTCTATGTATTAAAACATCTAAGAAAGGGAGGCAATTGTCTTTTTCTAATTCTAGCGTAAACTTAATAACCAGGTACCATCCATTAAGTTTACGTTAGAATAAGAAAAAGACAATTGCCTCCCTTTCTTAGATGTTTTAATACATAGAGAACCATTTCAAGTTAAATTCAGTATTTATAGGAAACCAACCAACAACTTAACTTATGTCCATTTTTATTCAGGGCATCACCTCAACATCAAAATATCAATTTTTTCCTCTATGTTTTTACGAGCCTTTGCATTGTCAGTCCCCAGTATTTGGATAAAGAAATTGAATACATAAGAAAAATAGGGACAGATTTATGTTATCCTTCACATATACTAGATATTTGTTATAACAAAAGCCCAAAAAGTTTTATAGTGAAAGTAACATGAAGAAAGAAACCCTAAGAACATTCTTAGCTTGCCTTATTTTAGTGGTTTTGAAAACATAAAATCATTGTTAAAACCTTTTAATGTAAACCTCTTTTTTCTTATAATAACACTCAAAAGAATATTAATAAAAATAGCCCTAAAGAAAACAACAACATAATATATAAAATTCCATGTTTGGATTGCCCTCATTTTATATTGGCCAATCTAGCAAAGATTTAGATGTACGTATTAAGCAACATAAGTATTCAGTCAAAACTGACAAGCATCCAATGCTATATTCATTCATTTAAGTGAAAACTCTCACAGGATAAATTGGACTGAAAGTACAGTGATTGTTAGATCGAAAGATTTCTCCTCAAGAAATCTATTGAGTCCGCTATTATCCAGCTTACTTCCAGTTGTAATTTTAATCTTAGCCCTGGCATATATTATTTGGACCCCTGTATTAGAAAAATGTTCAAGAATGACCTAAAAGATAAAATCACTGACTTAATTACAAGGTAGCTACTTGATATATATTTTCTGTATATCCGTATGTTTAATATAATTTTTTTTTTTTTTAAATGTTCTTCTTGCAAAAAGTTATTATTGTTTAAAAAAAAATATTGTGTTGTACTAAAAATTTTTAGGTGGTCAGTCACGAACTTGTATAATCTTTTAATTGTCCTGTCCCTGCTCCTGAACGGTTGATCTTAATCCTTTGTAAAAACCCCTTAAGTATTTAATCCTGTTTTGGCAGTGGTATTAATTCTTCAATTGTGTTGGATTCCAGGTACATATGTTTCCTTTATAATCCCCTTCTGTCATTTATATGAGCTTTCTTTGTAAACATACTTTTATAATCCTTCAGTGTGCTAAGTAAAGGACTAGTGTCGAAAGGCCTCGCAGCACTCCAGTGTTTCCGTTTCCTTCGTGGATTTTATCTTTATTTATATATTCATCATGTTCCATATTTTTGTGATTCAGTTATATATACATATATATATATATATATATATATATATATATATATATATATATATATATATATATATATATATATATATATATATATATATATATATATATATATATATATATATATATATATATATATATATATATATATATATATATATATATATATATATATATATATATATATATATATATATATATATATATATATATATATATATATATATATATATATATATAATATATATATATATATATATATATATATATATATATATATATATATATGTGTGTGTGTGTGTGTGTGTGTGTGTGTGTGTGTGTGTGTGTGTGTGTGATGGCGGTGGTAACGTCCACTGGAGTCGCTGAATGGGTCCATGTCAAGGGTTCGTGTCCTGGTGGTATTTATTCATTTATCACTTATATAAATTCCCCTTCGGTGATAATTCTCCATCGGAGATACTCTCGAGGTAGCGTGAATTTGATATTAAGCGACATTTGTAGCTTCATGATTGTATATAAATCATGGTGTGATAAAAAATTTCATAATAAGAGCTGCGTGTTCCAAACGTACCAACGAACCATCATGGCGGAGGTGGGTCATTGCCGAGGCTAAGTACAATTTCCCCGCTCATGACGGGAAAAAACAGTACAGCAGACTCAGTAATGATTTATACCTCTCTTGATGGCGCGGTGGTAACGTCCACTGGAGCCGCTGAATGGGTCCATGTCAAGGGTTCGCGTCCCAGTGGTACTTATTCATTTATCACTTATATAAATTCCCCTTCGGTGATAATTCTCCATCGGAGATACTCTCGAGGTAGCGTGAATTTGATATTAAGTGACATTTGTAGCTTCATGATTGTATATAAATCACGGTGTGATAAAAAATTTCATAATAAGAGCTGCGTGTTCCAAATGTACCAACGAACTATCATGGCGGAGGTGGGTCATTGCCGAGGCTAAGTACAATTTCCCCGCTCATGACGGGAAAAAACAGTACAGCAGACTCGGTAATGATTTATACCTCTCTTGATGGCGCAATAGTAACGTCTACTGGAGTCGCTGAATGGGTCCATGTCAAGGGTTCGCGTCCCGGTGGTACTTATTCATTTATCACTTATATAAATTCCCCTTCGGTGATAATTCTCCATCGGAGATACTCTCGAGGTAGCGTGAATTTGATATTAAGCGACATTTGTAGCTTCATGATTGTGTATAAATCACGGTGTGATAAAAAATTTCATATATATATATATATATATATATATATATATATATATATATATATATATATATATATATAAATACATAACAGTCTCCCTTAAATGTATGAGCATTGGTATCAGTTGCACTGGAGTAAACGTTTATCACACTTTGTAGAATGGGATATGAAGATTTATGGTGTGGCATGTCAGCATGCCGCTTGAACAGAGTACTGTTATTATTATTATTATTATTATTATTATTATTATTATTATTATTATTATTATTATTATTATACAGAATATTAACCCTATTCATATGAAACTAACCCACAGGCAAATTACTTGAAATTCAAGCTTCCAAAGAACATGCTGCTCATTACAAAGAAGTAACAGAAGGTAATAGCAAATACAGAAAGAAAACAGTTATCATAAAAGAAGAATGAATTTCACACACACTAATAAGTAAACTGATAAAATTAAACAAAAATACAACGAGAATAATTGTTTTAGGGTAGTTTTGCATTGCATCTTCGTTTGAACATCCTCAGGGAGACTATTCCACAGTATGAGGAATAAAGGACCTCTGGAACTGAGAAGTTCGAGTCGAGGCACATTTACTGCATATTGGTGCTGCTGTTCAGCGAATCTGGTTGCTCTCGGCAGGTAAAGGGGATCAGGGATCAATTGTGAATGTGAAAGATCTCTTTTTTTAAATACAGCTTATGAAAAACTGACAAACAAGAGACCATCCGTCGATGGTCCAAGTCACAATTGCTTATGTCAGGAAACAGGAACCTACCACTACGAACCACTCTATCTAAAAGAGATAAATCTCTGGCAGAAGCAGACATCCACACCGGAGAGTATTATAAGCAGAGACTTCACTACACCCACAACTGCTGCATCATCGGAATAATGAAAAATCTTGTTTTCCAGGCCAATAACCATTTCACCTGTATACACTAAAAATAAAAGTGGATTAAGTACACTACCCTGTGGAACCCCAGCCAATAAGTCGTGGTTCGCTAAAGATCCCATCAACAGCAACTCGATGCTGCCTACTTGTAAGAAAATCTTGAAGGAACAAAAACACATCAACCCACTCTAAGATTCTGAAGTTTATAGATAGCCTAAGTGCCTTATGATTTACTAAATCGAAAGCAGCACTAAAATCTATAAGAATTACTCTACACTCAAAATCCTTATCGAGATTCTCTTGCAAATGGCATGTCAAGCCTTAAAGAACTAACTGCTGCCTATATGCTATCAGCTAGCAATCCTTTGGCTTCCACATACTTCTATAGTGGCTGGAAATTAGTTTCTCTGCAACTTTGGAGAGCACAGGGCGAATAGAAATTGGCCTGTAGGCACTGCAGCCTGCAGAAATTCTACTCTCTGGAACAGGCACTGTATTATGCCGTGTCCACACGGTCGAACTCTGTCTGCAGACACGAAGACATTGTCTGTAAATGGGCAATATAAGCGGACAAAACCATGAAATGTCCGTGTTTGCTGTTTAAGAGGGCACCAACAATGCCCTTGTTCTGACTCTGAATATGAAACGATGGTGCTGCCAGACGCAAAATCAGTTTTCAGTCTGTTTCTATCCTGACTGAGTTAAGAACGTTTTTTATTTCTTCTTAGATTTATACTGGGCATCATGTCGAACTCAGACACGTATTGGTCTCGGGATAACATTATTGAATTATTGCAAGAACATGAATGTTTGTGGAAAGTAAGAAGTGTTTCCAATAGGAATAGAAACCAACGTGCTGCAGCCCTCAAAGAGATAATCGATAAGATTACCAGTAAAAGCTTCAAAGTTTTGACAAGTGATGTAAAAAAAAAAAAAAAGACAATCTCAGAAACCAGTACCGTAGGGAAATGAGGCAAATGAAAATGTCAAAGAAGTCGGGAAGTGGAACAGATGGTATATATACGCCAAAGTTGTGGTGTTTTAATTATCTATATGTTTTAAATGATGGCGACACTACAGGACCGTCTATGTCGAATATGCCAAGCAGCGATAACCAATCTTCTGATCATTCCTGCAGGTACCCTGCTGAGGAGGTTTTAGGTGAAGACCATTCCTACTCTGAGGTACGTCTCTCTCTCTCTCTCTCTCTCTCTCTCTCTCTCTCTCTCTCTCTCTCTCTCTCTCTCTCTCTCTCTCTCTCTCTCTCGAATATTTGTTTTCTGTGTTTTTCTTAAATTGTCACGTTGTCTTTGCAGAATACTTATTTAGTGAAAATACATGAAATAGTTTTATACTGAATATATTTGTTCTACCTATGAATGATAGTAAAAGGACAGTGCACAATAATTGATGAGTAGTTACTAGATCACATATCAGTTGTTTTTAATATTCAACATATTCCTAACTTAAACCATATAGGTCAGGGCCCCTTCGAGGTATTCCACATCCTCAAAAAAGGTCAGAAGCATTAACCCATTAATCTCTCCCTTGTAACTAGTTTAGCACCCACCAGCAATACTGTTTACTGAGTTTTTACTAATTTAGTGGAATAACAAAGAGCTGGCTGTGCCGGAAGGCGGGGGGGGCGGGGGTTGTGTTCCGTGCGGCTGTAGGGTAAGCATTACACTACCACAACCACACGCTGCCTCGACTTGCTGCCGACTGATTAGCGTCAGTGATTACCTAAAGCCCGTAACCCACCTGTCCAGTAGCTCTGCCGTCTGGACGAAGTTTCGGTCAGAGTTTGCATACTTTGTAAGGTAAAGACATAGTCTGAAGACAGAGTTCGACCGTGTGGACGTGGCATAACTAAACTTGTGCTCATCCACAAAGATACTACGTTAACATAAAAATCTTTAGAATCTACTAGTCTTGGAAGGCAACATACTAGAAACCTTGTTTATAAAAACAAAGGGAAGAAACCATCAGAATCTTCTCCACCCAAGCTATCAAGATTACAACAAGTTTCATAACATCCAAAGAGCGAAATGCAGACTTTTTAACAGCAGGTTCAGTATGACAAGTATCAGGGAGAGGGACATCCTCACCTGACTGCATAGTTTCAAAAGCTCAATGAAGTAGTTCAGCCTTTTCCTTATGGCCAGTAATCAATCTTTTAGCAGTGGTGGAATGGAAGATGTTCCTGCCCCAAAGACAGAAGATGCCAATTTGGTCCACCAGAGATGAGACTGAGTAATTCTTTCAAGTTTCCTCTTTAAGGAATTATTGTAATTTCTCCCCGCTGTCCATTCACAGCGCGGTGAGGCTTAAAAAAAATTTACACGTGAACTATTTCGTCTCCATGCGTTGGATTTGGTCTTTTTGTCATGTTAAGTTCGCATACATGTCTCATCAAACCATAGCTGTCATTTGCCCAGAATTTGATGCTCTTTCTAGGGACATGCCTTACGAAAATAGCCATCAGTTTTTCATTTAACTTCTTCTTGGGATCTGAATCTGATATAGCATCTGAAATAATAAGTGCCTGACAAGCCTTAATAATGCAATCCAAATTGGCTTTAGATTTCAGCTAGACCGTTTTTCCAATAGTGGAATTAGGAATGTACTGATCAATAGGTACATCCATCTCAATGGCACAATGGTTTGAAGTGCCTATATACTCACAGACCTTGGACTTGGCGATAGCTAGAACATCTGTGAATATGAGGTCTACTCTATTACCAGAAATATGTGTGAGTTCCTCAATTAGCGGGGAAAAAATTGGAAGATGCACGGAACTCAGGAGTAGACCAAACATGTCGATCTGTGGCATTTTAATTAAGCCACTCGCTGTTCTTTGCACTGAAGTATCTACATATAACGAATGAAGCTTTTGAATCCTGTGACTGAGCCATACTAATCCTCTCCAAGAGACAGTCATATATAGAATAGTCAATATTTGGATTGCAGTAAAAGGCAAGTGCATAAACATTGCAGAACTTACTGGAAATCTTAAAACAAGGAACTACATGGCAACTACTCTCCAAGTTCTTATGACAATTAACTGGCGATCCAGACCTTGAGTATACACCCATACCTTGCATACGTGGGATGTTACGACGATAAATAAAGTCAAGGCCATCAAACCTTGTGATTAAAAATTCAACTTTTGACTTGTTACTACTTACAGGAGTCTCAGATAAAATCATCAAATCGTAGTTAAATGAACAATCCTGGAGATCAAGAAAATTCGACCTGAAGCCTCGAATATTTGAGTAAAGTACGCAGCAATTTTTCTTACCGTAATGGGTAGCAGGCCCAGGATTCTCCTCAATGTCTCCAGAAAGAATTAAAATTAGCAACATGAAATTAGACACAAAACTAATAAATGAATTCATAACAACAACATAGCAAAAACCAACAGAACAAAAAACAAGAAAATGAACAACAACAACAGTATTTACAGTATTTACAATCATTTCATTATAAGGATGAATAAAGATGATCATATGTCATTAAATCCACCAAGAAACTTTTGTTTTTTTCATCAGCCTGTCCTACACACATTTTTGAAAAAAAAAACAGGAAAGTGAAAAAAAGAGGACAAATGCCTGATTGTACCCTAAAGCAAGTGAACTCAAACCGAAGACCCTGGAAGGCCACCGTACAATGGCTATGGTACAGTCCAAGGTTGGAAAACAAGGTTTGCCTTCAGAGTAAAATTCTCCTAGAAGGGTTGCCTACCAAGACTAAAGTCTCTCTTTTACCCTAACTCGTGTAGGCAGAGACATCACACGCTGAAGTGAATGTTGCTAAGGAAAAGCCACATTAACCCACTAACCAGCTTTGGCCTCCCTATGAGCAACCTCATTTTCTTTAGTGCCTGCACAGGCAGGGACCCAACAAATTTCAGCATTTATACCAGAATGAAAACTTACTTTGTTGAGCATAAGAAGTTTTGGGATAATAATTTTAATGAGCTTCTACAGCACTTCTAGAGTCACTGAAAATCGCAAATTTCTGTGGTGACCATTTCACTGACGCTCCCATTATAAAAACAGGCATTACTGGGTGATGGAAACAGGCTAGTTTCACTAGAAGATATTGCAGCTAACCCTAAAACAGAGAAGATTTGGTCTGTCAGTGCAGAATGCATAGTCTTCTATGCTTCGTTGTATTTGGGAGGGGGAAATTCTGTTGTTGCAAGAATCGTTTACATTAAATGACTCAAAAATTCTGTTAGCTCTGCCTGGGGAAGGTGGTGGGTGGTTGTTGATAAAAATGCCTCCTTGACTGAAAGGCTCTATAGTTGGAGTCACTGGTCTAAGTCTTGGCTGCGCTTCACATGGTAACCGAGTCCCTCTTTAGAACAGAAAGCGTAAACGACAGAGGAGTGCAGAGAGTAACGAGAGTGAAGGAGTACCAGGCTGACGCAGGAGTGTGGAGAGAATAAGCTGTGTCCAACTCCATAAAAGAAACTATTATTTCAATGCCCGTGGCACTGAAACAGACTTTAGAGACAATTCTCTTTTTAATGCCACTGATGCAACTGACTAAACAAGGAGCATATAGCTTTACGAGAGAGAGAGAGAGAGAGAGAGAGAGAGAGAGAGAGAGAGAGAGAGAGAGAGAGAGAGAAGTTAATAGTAGAGAGGGTCCCATTGCAAAAATTAGAACCCAGCAGCAAAAATGCAAAGAGAGCCAAAGTTACTTTATAGTTGTAGTTTCATCAGCACTTTGTTGAAATAAAAGTGAAAACAGAAAGTAAATTTAATTAATAAGAAAGGGTTCAGAATGTGACCATCATTCTTAGGAATGCTGAATCATGTCAGCGTACAGTGCAGCTCTTATAACTGAGTTTAACTGCGATGATGTTATATAAATGGGGCAGGCAATCATGACCGAACAAAACCGCAACACTCCCTACATCCGTCTAGTACCTTACATCTGAGCTTTTCGGGCACTATTTTTCTTTCATCTATTGTTATAGGGAACAGGGAAGTCTTAGGATTAAGATAAAATCTCTCCCCGACAACGCATAAAGCCTACTCCCCTTTTTATCATCCCGTTATGTCATCATGCCCTGACAAGAGGAAAAAATACACAGACATCATTTTCCTCTCATTTCTTCTCCTTAACCTACCCAACAAAGGAAGCCCATTTCTTCCTGGGAAACGTTATGTCGCTTCTCTCGCTCTCAGAGTAGAAAGCGTTATAACGAAGGAGGACCTCCTGATGCAAAACAACCCGGGATGCTAATTGTATTTGAACACAGTAAAGCACAATCCAAAGGAAATTAGCACTGGAGAATAAAAGAAGTATTTTTTTTCCAGGCTACGCTACCATCAATAAAATATTCTCTTAATTTGCCTGTAGCGCACGAAATAAAGACCTTTCTCACTATCACGGGAAAAAGGAATTTCTTTCTTATATATAATATATAAATTTCTAGAATATTCGAAATCTCTGGACTTTTCCACGAGCCGCATATTAAAGGTCAGAGTGCCGTATGTGGCTCGCGAGCGGCGGTTTTGCCATCCCTGGACTCAGGATTAGTATATTAATCCTTCCTGTACTATAAGATCTTAATGAATACGCAGTAATCATAGAACGAACACGTGTATTCTGTATTCATTGTGGGACCTACTGGCCGGAGTCAGTGTACTATGAGGCGATTTGAAAAAAAAAAAGAAAAGAAAAGATAGGAAAGCGTTCTAAGCAGACGCGGAAACCTTTCATATCATACTTCCCGGTCTCATCTGTTTGTGGTGAGGCTTTCATTCGTACGGCTCGGATACGTTGGGTCCTGGAAAACCCATAACAAAAACCCCGTAGGGAGGTAGTGCCGTCAGTGCGCCTCACGCGCTGCAGTGTAGGCATTACTTGAGGTTTTCTGCAGCGCCCCCTCGGCTGCAACCCCCTTCATTCCTTTTACTGTACCTCCGTTCATTTGTTTTTCTTCGATCCTACTTTCCTCGGCCCTCTCCAAACAATTTTTCACTCTTCTTATCATAACGCAAACGTTCGTTCCAAATGAAATACTTCTACTTTATTTGAACAAAGAAATGTGCTTAAAAAGCTCTTCACCTTCACAATAAATGCCTGCATATTCTTTTCTTTTTATAGCGGAGTGAAATGTAAGAGTGATTTTAGTAACCGGGCAATTACTGAATTTCTTTAAGGACAGGTTCCCTTAACAACAAAGAAAAGTCTATACTAATCCTGTTTGAGCAAAAAACAATTCCATTGGCGGAGGCTACGCTTGCATGCAGTGATTCGCAAGCATATTAATGGGGTAATATGGAACTGGCGGCCGACCTCCACGCAATAAATCAACCGTATAGGGCAATATCGAGCTCGTTGCAAGGCCCTACGCACGAGTTTATGAATGCGGTTGCCAGGTCCTTCCATGTACGCTACATCCAGTCGATTAGATGCACCTTACCAGCTCAGCTACGTAAGATACTGTATATTTGTCAATATCCTAAATACACATCGAGCTGGAAAAAAAGAAAAAAAACTTTAAGTGTTCCTACTCGGCTGACAAAAAGAAAACTCGTTTAAAATTTAGATTTTTATGGAAATTGGCAACTCCAGCTGAGCCTTTACCGTCCGCACAAAATGGACAAATAATTTACAATGATTTTTGGGCTCCCCTTCCAACCAGTCCCTCTCCCTATCACTGGGACTAATTGGAGAAGTGAGTCGCAGTTTATGAGTCTGTGAAATGCATCTACTTCAGTTTATTTTGGCTGAGAACGCGAATTAAAGAGCGAAAGAAATCATTAGTCCGGTGGTATCGCTCTGCTGCAAAAACGTCCGTGGGTTTGTTTATCGAAGCCATTTGAAGCCCATTGTGTTAAAAGGTACGGATCTGAAAGGCAAATTTTAATTACTCCTATCCTTGCAATAGAAATAACCAAAGCATTTTACCAAAAACATTCCCAGACGGTAACAAATATTTCAAAAACAGACTAAAAGCATGACTGCTTTCTGAGAGTAACCTTCAAAAAAATTAAACTACGAAAGCCACCAGTTTTATTGGCGAGGTCTGCCAACCGAAATCCTTTAAAAATGGTCTTAATTAAATCATAAGATTCTAGTGATGGAGAAATGACTCATTACATCCATGTTCCTTTTCTAAAGGCCCTTAAATTTGCCTGTTTTCATAGTCTCATGTGTAAGTAAGGTCAAAGACACGGTTTACTCAAAGAAAAACTAGATAACAATAAAAAGCTCCAATCAAAAGTTATACGTTATCTTTACGCCTATTAATAAAGGCAAGAGGAGTGAAAAGTAAGAATTGAACGGTTCCGCTCAAGTTGATTCCGTTACAAGGTCGTCGTTTCTTGAGCACTCATTTTCACCCCAGAGTGGAGCTAAGAGCGGTGACAAACTGTAATAATTCTATGGACTGACCTTCGATCTCCTCTTTCGTTATTTCCCATTAAGCAGCTAGGGGCCGAAGGGACGAAACAAAGAACCTTAAGTAATGCCTACCCAAATATGTATTTATAATCACTAACACATGCATACTCACTTCACTGACTGAAATACCGTTGTTTAAGGGGAGACTACAAGCCCTTCTCAAAACACTGATATCAAAAGAAGGCCTGAAACTTATATCCTGTGAACAGAAAACAGGAATAGAAATAGAAAGCGAGATTGAAGGGGTTATGCCCACTTTCCTTAAAACAAAAATAATTCATTCTTTTTACTCCAGTTATACCAAAGTAATCCTCCTCCCCATCTCTGTTATAGACGTTCATTTTAAACAAGATCTCTCTCTCTCTCTCTCTCTCTCTCTCTCTCTCTCTCTCTCTCTCTCTCTCTCTCTCTCTCTCTACTTGCCTTTCGTGCAGACATTAATTTGTCATTATTCTCAAAGTCTTCTGAAGTTTTTTGTTTGCACTGAGATTTTATCTTCGCAAAAAATTACTAGACCACCGAGTTTTCTTATTCTCTCCTCCTTTCCCCTTTTCTTATTTTCTTTGGGTCTGGGCAAAAATAGGGAGAAAAATATTGTATAAATTGGATTGCTTTATTTTTAAGTAACAATATTGACATTCATATTCCTCATCAAGATCTGAACTTCAATCGGAGATGCAGACAATTACAACCCTAAAACAATTCATCTTGTATTTGCTAATATACTCACATTTTTAACTATTTATTTATTAATCTGTTGATTTATTTTTTTTCATTTGTAATAATTAATCTTTTCTCTCTGTATTTCCTGTTATCGTCTATTACTTATTTTAAATGAACACCTTATTCTTTGGAAGTTTGAATTTCAAGTCAGTTGCTCCATTGGTGCGCTTGTTCCGTATGAGTAGGGTTCATCTTCTGAATAATAATACCAGCAACAACAATAACAACAACAACAACAACAACAACAATAATAATAATAATAATAATAATAATAATAATAATAATAATAATAATAATAATAATAATAATAATAATGGAGAAACAAGTCCACAGTTATTTATCATACATATATTTAACAATAAATCTCTACAGGCAGTTTTCAGGAATTTTTTCGACTCCCCTTTTCAAAAGGAATCTAGCAGATTCCTGAAAGCTCTCTGTAGAGATTATTTTTTTTAGATACATGTATCATACATAACTGCGATTTGTTTCTCCATTTAATACTCATGCTACTATGGGTATTTCTAAATAATAATAATAATAATAATAATAATAATAATAATAATAATAATAATAATAATAATAATAATAAAACCACTTGCTTCCGGAAGAAAACCAGATTTAAAAGACTCGAATATCACATTGAAGGAAAGACGAAATCAGAAAGAAAAACTGCATCTCGGTTTCGTTCTATCTAGAGTAGTGTTTCTCAACTGGTTTTCCATGGACCACTATTGGTCCACGGTGACATTCTGGGTGCTCCACTGGACATTCACTATTTTTGGTAATAAACTGAAGATTAGTACATATATATTCATATTTACTGAAATGCATTGAGAACAGTTTTATCCCGGTAAATAATTGTTAATAACTGACCATTTATTTTATTGTATTATTCGTATTCAAAAAATAGATATAATAATTCTTCAGCTGCAATTCTCGTGTAAGAAATATGTTTCAATCCGAAATAGATATCGTTTATGCTTTATTTATATTTATTCAAAAAAGGGAATGATCAGTTATATTTTTATTTTATTACTCCTATTCAAAAAATATAATGACACTCTGCAGGTTGTAAATCTCGTGACGTAATATATTTGAATCCGAAATGTTTAAAGTCCATGCTTTATTTTTCGTAGCTAGGAAAATAAATTGTCCAAGATATATATTTTTAATTGGGATAGTGGTCCATGGCTTGAAACAAGTTGAAAACAACCACTGATTTAGAGGATTCAAGCACACCCTATCCTCATTAAGCTACTTTCGAGACCCAGATACCCATCACTTCGAAAGCATTAGCAACTGAGTGACTACACTGTCATGGCGTTTCTGGAAAGAATGATTAAAACTGTTATGTTAATTTGAATTACCCACTGAATGACTACACTTTTAGAGTATATCTGGAAAGATTGATAAAATTTGTTACTCTGATTTAAATATTGATGGAATTTTTTAAAAACCAACTAAATTAAACGGGGCCTTAATTATACAATAGGTTGATCTAGATTAACATAATTTGCATGAACGATTACGCCAGTAGAACAGAACATTATTCACCATCATTAATTTTAGTTAACTGACCAATTTATAAACAAGAAGATAATGACTTCGTACATTCTAGCCCCACTCCCCCTCACCCCGCAAAAAATGTTCTCTGGTCCCACTATAAAGCAGCAGAAATTTTTTTATATATCCCTAATGGCCGTATGCCCTTTGGTAATGTCAGAAATGATTAAATCTAAAAAGGCTTTGTACAAACTTTTATTCAGAGCTTCCGGATTTGTACTTATGCTGATAATATTATCAGCGTAAAAGTAAAAATGAGAGAGAGAGAGAGAGAGAGAGAGAGAGAGAGAGAGAGAGAGAGAGAGAGAGAGAGAGAGAGAGAGAGAATGACACAAAGACAGAGAAAGAGAGAGGCACAGTGAAAGAGAAAAAATGCAAATAGACGGTTTGCACAGGCGGAGTACCGGATTATAAGGTCTCCGTTTCAGCTGCTGACTGAAATCAATGCTTTCAACTCTACTTTGGGAACTGGATTAGATGTGATTCATAATGTTTTAATTATTTTCGTCTAATGTGAGATTTATATTTCTGATCTGTGTCTGTCTGTGGTAATTTGGCTAGCTTGCCCGTCTTTATTTTTATTTTTTACAGTTTTTCTATCCTCGACTTTAATTCAAATTCTAAACTCCTGTCTGTCTATATATATATATATATATATATATATATATATATATATATATATATATATATATATATATATATATATATATATATATATATATATATATATATATATATATATTATCATATATGTATATATGTGAATGTGTGTGTGTGTGTGTGTGTGTGTATGTATATATATAATACTAAAACCAGAGGAAAAGCTTGGAAAGAAACGGCACAGTGCCAAGTACTTTCGTGAAATTAACACTACTTCGGTGCACATCTTCGGGATTTTGTGCCCCAAAGATGTGTTAATTACACAGGTACTTGGCACCTTGTCGTTTCTTATCAAAATTTTTTCTGGCTTCAATAAACAAATCACGTCCACGTCTTTTGCGATTTTTAATATATATATATATATATATATATATATATATATATATATATATATATATATATATATATATATATATATTGTCATGAAGTGATCAAGCACCTGGTTATTACACAAAAATAATACCAAAAAGTTACCTCACTTCAAACAGATACTTGAAACCTCATAACAAATATATTAAGACTGAATACTCTAAAGGTACAGTGATCCCATAAAACTTACTTATCACTTGAGAAAATCAATGTAACTTTATCAAGTTATGGGTGAGGTAACAACCAACAAGCTATAAACAGACTAGTGGAAAATGGGCATCACTTCAACAAACACTATAACTGTTTCCCTGGTTCTATTTTACCTAGATAAGTCTTAGGTGAACAAACAGATATATCACTTACCTTGTACACATTCATTAATTTCTCTAATTACTGGTGGTCAAAATGAAACGCTGTGCTTTTAAAACTTTAAACAGATAAATTTATTTCTAAGTTCAAAAGTTATATGCAGAGTTCACAATCTCAAAAATATTTACTGTTATCTGACAACAGTGTAAAGTTTAAGTATTTCTTAATCAAGTTTAATTCACAAAAATGTAACTTATTAAGAAAGCAATTTGGTTAAGTAAGATTCAAGCCATTAACTATCACTCAAGTTTTAAACATATACCTGATTAATTAAACTCGACACGAATGTTCACCAAAATATTACTGACTGGAATCCACATAAATATTTTCTGAAATCTCAATAATAAGTATGCACTAACAAAATGCTAAGTAATCACCAGCACAAAACTTTGTAATCCACTAATTATAAAATTAGAGTTTATGATAGCACACACATATAAGAATGAAATATGCAAAAATGCAAATATACCAACAGCCATTTCTAAGACAAAAATATGTTTAAAGATTATAACAATCTTTCAAAAGATTACCTTCACTTTTAAAAATGGTTAAACTCACGTCTTTCTAAGACTTTCTCAAAGACAACACTGCCAAGTCACAATGACATACACAATGATATATAATTAGCAGCAAGACACATTAGAACTCACAATAAGAGATATTGTTCACCTCCTATCAAAATAATGATTCTCTTTTACCTAGAACATCACCATAACTCTTAACATAACAAAAACCAGTAAACATCACTTTACCTTTTGTAATTATTACACCATTACACAACTTCCACAATGCTTGCACAATATAAACACTTTAGATCACCTCTTACAAAATAAACACACTTCTTGGGTGAACTTAACCAAACTTTTACAAATATGAGAGCAGCCAGTATAACACCCTTATATATATGAATGGCATTATTGAGAGAAAGAGAGAGAGAGAGATAGTACCTATTGCCAGCAGCCCCTGTTCCTGACTGAGTGACTCTGGATCAGCACTGCACTTTTATCGTTAAAACCTCCCAGAATACATGATACATAAAGTGTAAATACATTATACATACAGGTATACTTGTATGGTATACATACAGGGACTCTAAGGCTCAGAAGGAAATATGCCAGAGCTCTTATCAATGATTGACATTTCCTTGGACACTCACACACCTAAACAAACAAAAGGTAGTGCTTTTGAACCAAATTTGGCTTCCTGTCAGCATGTCAACTTCAACTCTCTTTCTGTTCCTCATTCTCTTTTTCTCAGTTTACGAAAAAGAATAAGCACAGACACAGCTAATAACCATTGGTTAGGCACACATGATAAATGCATAACAGGCAATTCGCCGATAGGCTGTCAGCTCATATCAGATAACCAAAGAGGGCCTTGCCTTTCTCCAAGCACGACTTCCTTCACACCAAACACTTGAGTAAATACAGGTTGTAGTGATCTGATAAGAATCTTACCCTTTCTGTTTGGCACTAACGCTCAATACTGGTATTAATATATCAAACAAATGGAAAAAACATATCAAGACATTTTAAGATTACATGATGCACAATTTATCTGTAAGAAAAAGACATTTTAAAATCATATTATTACAAAAAATGACGAATCTGGAAGCAAAACATCAAAATTTCCACAGAGACACATATTACACTTTAGAATAGTTATATATATATATATATATATTATATATATATATATATATATATATATATATATATATATATATATATATATATATATATATATATATATATATATATATATATATATATATATATAATATATATATATATATATATATATATATATATATATATATATATATATATATATATATATATATATATATATATATGTATATATATATATATATATATATATATATATATATATATATATATATATATATATATATATATATATATATATATATATATATATATATATATATATATATATATATATATATACAAACATGCATTATATAAAACCAATATATATATATATATATATATATATGTATTTATAGGGAACATATATATTTCAATATAAATATGTGTGGATCGTTTATATATATAGGAAGATATAATCGAATATTCTGAGATATATATATATATCGTTCTGTGAATTGCTATATATATATATATATATATATATATATAGCATTACACGATCTATGGGAACCATATTCGTCTATATGAAATCGTGCAGGATTGTATATATATATATATATATATATATATATATATATATATATATATATATAAATATAATTATATATATATATATATATAATATATATATATATATATATATATATATATATCCAAACATGCAAACAGAGCAAAAAAGGGAACAATTTCAGCGAAATAAGGGATCGTTTCACGAAGATATATGAGAGGGCGACTTTCGTTCTGAATTGCTGCAGCCAGATTAGGCATTACGATCTCTGAGGAACCATTGTCTCCCGAAATTGCAGGATTGTATTTATGAGTTTGGAAAAGTAAAAAGGAAGTTATATAATTACTTCCATCAGAAACAGAGGAGCCTTAATGGGAAATTGTATATATGATGCATTGAATTATTATCATTATTATTATTATTATTATTATTATTATTATTATTATTATTATTATTATTATTATTATTATTATTATTCAGAAGCTAAACCCTATTCATATGGAATAAGCCCAAAGGGGCCACTAACTTGAAATTCAAGCTTCCAAAGAATATGGTGTTCATTATAAAGAAATAACAGAGGGTAATGGGAAATGCAGAAAGAAGAGATCTCACCTCCTAGCAAATTAGAAAATAAATAAATTGACAAATTAATAAATATATAGAAAAAGAAAAATAGATAAAAATAATAAATAATAGTAACAATAGTAAAAATATAAGTAAATTATTCAAATGCAAAGGGAATGATATTAGGGTAATACTGTACTGCATCCTCGCTTGAATGTCTGAAGTTCCAATTGCACGACATAAGACAAGAGTTAAAGTATATTTTTTTTCTTCTGAAGTATTTTTTACTTGTAATATTTATTTCACAGAAATAAATAATTCTGGGGTTTTCCACTGGAATGAGGCTTAACAACTGTTCCTCTATACTACTTTTTCCTTTTGAACTATTAGATTCATTTGTCTCTGGATGTTCATGCTATTGTTGTCATTGCTAATGATGTCTCAAAATTAACACACAGATGAAACTGGTACATTTCTCAAAATGTTTATTTTCCTTTACAGGAAAATTAAGGTAAAGATAATGGCAGACAGCGTTTGCTGAATTTCTGGACGTAAGTGGAAAACACCAAGCGCGTTTTAAAACCGTGGTTCACTTTTAAACGTTCGACCAAAAGCAAAAGAACGGCCTTTGGGAAAATTAACCCAAGTTAGTTTTTTGCTTTTCATTGTCACCAGATTTCAAGCCTGCCTGTATTTTATTCTTACTTAAGAACATTTTTCTATTTACAGAATCTTTAAGATAATAGATAAGGAAAACGAAAAACGAAGCATAACACCAACAAAATTCAAACATAGTAACAAAAGTTACTGAACAAAACTATATTTCTGTTTCTTTAGTTATTGCATCCTTTATAAGAATATATGGGCTAGGTTATTTTTTGTGAAATGTTTATTAATTGCAAGAAAACTTTACAGTATAAACAAATTTGGGAGACTGATAACGCCACTTATTATTTCCCTTCTATAACCCTAGAACCACATCGCTTTTTTTGACAGACGTTAACCTCATCGCCGGGAGAATTTTACTCTTTTTTTGGAAAATAAAAAAAACCATGCTCAACTTCAAAACAGGTTTATTACAAAATAAACATTGAAAGAGTAAGTCTTAAACTTTAGAACGATGATATGTAAACTTAATTTGTACTTTACATTAACCCTGTACGTGATTTAATGCAAAGTAAGATAAAATCACTAAACGAACAGTTTGTGCTTAGGAAAAAAATTAGCAAAAAAAAAATACTGCAGCTGGCGACTTCTCCTCTTGCACACTGTTTGCTGGATAGATGGACCCTTGCCTCAGTCAGGTACAGACCACTGCTGCCACTAGGAACTGTATGGAAGACAAGCGAAAAGAGGCTATAATTTTTTTTGTCGAGGTGTCATTTATTTTGTTTTTCATGCTTTCTACAAAGCTTATGTCCACTTGTTTCAACATGGATAACCCTAGAATGAAGACACACAATGAAAAATTAACTTACCTCTTACAGACAGTCGCCACAGACGGGTATGCATGCCGAGGGCACTTTGGTAGGGCACACTTGACGCAGCGGTGGCGGGTCTTCCGGTCCGACTTTCTAGGACAGGCCGAACAGCATACCAGGGGCGAGTTGCTATCTGAGATTGAAGTTCCTGGTACCCCAGTAGCCATGCCCACTGAAGAGAGATCCAACACAGTCGTAATGAGGTGACGTCATGCGCATCTGAGCCCAGGGAGTGATGAGTGTCGTGGCAATTTCCATCATGAAACTCCTCCTTGCCAGTATCTTTCTTCCTGTTCTTGCACGATTCTCCAAGCTTATAATGTATGCATTGATGGTTGCTGCATTTAGGATGCAGTACCACACACATAGGGGCCAACATCGCGTCTTTCTTGAGGTGGAAGTTATAGCACACATTTGGTCGAAAGTATCAACACCTCCTTTAGTTGAATTGTAAAATTCAATGACTTCAGGTTTGCCACTGGGTGCGATGGTAGGCTGGGTGTGCTGTGATGACAAAAGGAGAACCACCTTCTTCGGTACCTTAGATGTCTTTGAAACATAGGACACAAGCATCATCTCTGTTGTGAATAAGAAGGCACTTGAGCCGTGGATGCGGGTTTCTTTCGCCTTCTCTCGGGTGAAATTTCTGTCTTGTTGGCTCGAATAGTGCCAACAAGTGTCATCCCACAGTTGTTCAACAGGTCGGCGGTAAGGGGAACTGACGTAAACCAGTTGTCGGTTGTGACATTTCTGTGGGATCCATGGTATGGCCTGGTTAGTTCTTTCGCATAGTAGTGTATCCTGTGGCAGTGTTGTCCCCCCCTTCTTAAGGTAGGGTTTGGCACCAAATATGTATTTAGTGCTTGCATCACATATGAGGACAAGCTTGATGCCATACTTTGCCGGTTTGTTTGGGATATACATTCAGAAGGGGCACCTCCCTCTAAATCCCAGCAGTTGCTCATCGACTATTAGGTTTTCCCGGGGGACATAGTACCGGGTACACTTCTCGATGAATTCTTCCCACACTTTCCTTATAGGGACAAACTTGTCCTGCTCCTGCCTCTCAATGTGGGTTTCAGGGTCGTCAAACCTCAGGCAGGCTATAAGGAATTCAAACCTGCCCATGGACATTGCAGCTCTATAAATAGGACAACCAGTCACCTGACTCCACATCTCAAGGACAGACAAATGGTTGTCCTGCTGCTGCCCTGCTGCTATGAGCACTCCCAGGAGTGCTAACATCTCTTCTGGCTCTGTTTTTGCATATGTGCCTGACTAGGTTTTCTGCTTTGATGCAACAAGTTCTATATGTTTATTTGTCCACGTGACACATTCCTGCACAATTGCATCTGTAATAAAGAGCCTAAAAGTCTCCTCTGCTCCCACAGTGTGTTATGCCTCATGAGCTGGCCCTGGAGTGAATGATGCCATTACATTCCTTGTCAGCCTCTTCTGTGATTGCCCATGTTGAGGATCACACTTCCACTTGAAATTACTTCTTGAGGAAATCAATGTTTTGTTGAAGTCTACCAAAGGTGGAACTTCAACCACCTGGCCTCGTCTTCCTCACATTACAGGGGTGGCAGCAGCAGAGGTAGTGGCAGGGCTGGCAGCAGCAGAGGTAGTGGCAGGGCTGGCAGCAGCAGAAGTAGTGGCAGGGCTGGCAGCAGCAGAGGTAGTGGCAGGGCTGGCAGCAGCAGAGGTAGTGGCAGGGCTGGCAGCAGCAGAAGTAGTGGCAGGGCTAGCAGCAGCAGTGACAGAGGTACGCATTTTGAGAGGTGTGGATGTGTACATCTTCCTCCTGTTTTTCTTTGGGGGAGGTTCTTCACATTCTTCACTGTCATCACTTTCAGGTTCTAACGTAGGAAAGTACTCTATGTCATTATCACTGTCATAGAGTAGGTCTACTTCTAAATCATCATCAAGTTCACTTTCTAAATCACCAATTGGTTCCACATCATCTTCAATGTCACTACCCATAAGTGATGATACACCAGTTTGGTTCATAATGTCAACCAGCTCTTCATCAGTCAGTTTTTTGCCTCCACTAGCCATGGTAAGGTTATATCTGAAATATATCACTCTCAAACTGAAAAGAAACACATGAATCACAGATAACAATATCACATTATATATGGTAAACCACATCGTAGGGAGATTTCCACCCAGGTAAAAAGTCTGACAGTCACCACATTGCAGGGTGGAAATCTCCCTAAATCACAAACTTTCCCCCTTTGTGGAAAATTACAGGCAGAGAACGGGACAGCGCACCATTTCGTCACAGTGTCTCGGTAGGAACTGATTGTATGGGGAAGGGGAGCAGGCTCCTTTGTCTACTAGTGGGTGGTTCACGTGTCACCCATATGCGCGCGGGAGAAAATCTCCCTGCGATGTGGTTCTAGGGATAAGGATGTATGGAATAGGACATTTTATGTGAATTGTTTATTAAATCCAATGAAAATCTGAATCACAAATAAATCTGGAACACTGATACTCTTATGAAACCTTTCAGGAAGCAAATATACCGATTTTTTCGATCCAAACAAATTAAGGGGTTGAAACTCTGTAGAAATTATAGCAACTTCTTGTCCCATGTTGCATTTCTAAGAGGTTACTTGAAGAAGTGACATGTCCTTCAAGGAAAAGTAAATAAAGAGATAATGGGATTAACTGTAAGTTATCAAGAGCCCTGGGTTATAAAACCTATAGTATCATCATTAAATTTGATTTTACAATACAGCTAAGCTGATTATCAGCTCTGACAGGGCTGCCCCGAAAGATATGTTTTTACTTATATCGTTATTTTTTTTATATATATATTTTGACAATAAAATTACAGTTTTTCACAAAAAAATATAATTGCTGATTTTTCTGACAAAACTTCACTGATGCATTTATTTCCAAAACTTGATGTTCGCTGCTGATTATTCTTTGGACATTCACACATGTAACTGTTATCATTACTTTACATTCGGAGCAATTAAGAGTAGGGTTTTGTGGATATTCATTTGGTGTCCGTGTTAGACGCAAATGGCCTATTCGGAGACACGTCAGAATTCCCTGAATATAATAAGATCTGAGAGAGAGAGAGAGAGAGAGAGAGAGAGAGAGAGAGAGAGAGTTAAGTGACAGATGGTTGGGTCATTAGCACTTATATATACCTTTAATCGCCTGTCCACTGAATATCCAGCCCTTGGCATAAGACATTCCTGTTTCAGTTGATCTTCCACCGTTCAATTCAGCCTTATTAGAGAGAGAGAGAGAGAGAGAGAGAGAGAGAGAGAGAGAAGTTAAGTGACAGATGGTTGGGTCATTAGCACTTATATTTTTAATCGCCTGTCCATTGAATATCCAACCCTTGACATAAGGCTTTCTTGTTTCAGTTGATCTTCCACCGTTCAATTCAGCCTTATTGGAGAGAGAGAGAGAGAGAGAGAAGTTACACACAGATAACATGGTCATTACAGGCACATATGTCTTTAATCGCCTTTCTGATGAATATCCTGCCCTAGACTTAAGATTTTCGCATTCCATCCAACCTTCCACCGTTCAGTTCCGCCTTACTGGCCTTCCTATATTCTAGCTAATATCTTTATGGAATGGTTTGAAAAGGAAGAGGTAGGCAAAGTAAATAAAGGGAACTTACATATCGTAAAATGGGTAAGATACGTGGATGACATCTTGATCATTCACAAGGGAGAAAGGGAAGATCTACACAAGTTTTTAGAAAACATAAATAAACTAAATGAACACATCAAGTTCACATTAGAAGAAGAGAAGGAGGGAGAAATTCCTTTCTTGGATGTCCTGGTCAAGAGGGTAGGGGAGAATTTAAAATTCAAGGTATATAGGAAGAAGACACACACCAATTCATACATACATAGGTTCTCCAGTCATAGGAAAGAAATAAAAATAGGATTAATGACAGGGTTGGCCATCAGGGCTTATAGGATTTGCACTCCTGAATTTTTAGACGAGAAGAGTTGGATTACCTGAGGAGAATTTTAGGAGATTAGGCTACCCTAAGTATTGGTGGGAGTGGGCACATATCAAAGCAGGGAAAAACTATTTTGGGGAGAGGGAAAGGATAGAAAAGGAACATTTGGTAGGAAAGAAAATAATTACAGTCCCGGACAACAACTCTATTGCACCCATCAACAGGAAGCTAAATAATTTCAAATTGATAGGCAGCTACAAAAACACCATTAGGAATAAAATAGTTAGAAACAAAAAGTCGGTAGAGGGGGAAGAGATTAGAGGGGGGGTTTATATGGCAGCGTGTCCAGACTGTGAAGAATGGTACTATGGCGAAACTGGCAAATCATGTAAAGAGCGAAGCAAACAACATCTGCAGAACATAAGGCATTATAATCAGACGTCGGCAGTTGCCAAACACTGTTGGGAAAATGATCACAGAATAGACTGGGAAAATATGACTTTTCTGTACAGGAACATCAACAAAACATCTAGACTGGTTGTAGAGAACGCCTTCATAACTTGCGCCAACAACACGATGGCAGGGAACACCGGAAACGGCTTTGAAGACAGCATATCTAGAAAAATCGTATACTCCACAGTAGCAAGGAAACGAAGAAAAAACGTAGGAGAACGCACGGAAAACGGTCACCTGTGAGAAGGGATCAGAGAAAAACCAAGGTCAAGAGGGGGTGGAGGTCACACAGGAAGAGCTAGGCGATTATAGGATTAAAAGTACCCAGCACACAGATATAAATACAGCTGGACTACGCGTCTGCTCATTGTACGGATACTTGATAATGTGGACTGTTTGTCCAAGAAAGCTTGTAACTTTTTGAATAAAAACTCCATTAGATACCATCCAGTTTGAATGAGGTCCTTTTAGTAATATATATATATATATATATATATATATATATATATATATATATATATATATATATATATATATATATATATATACACACACACAATCAGGGGATCCATAAGACAAGAAGTCTTCAAAGATCTTTATTTAGAAACGTTTCGTGCAATCCTTTGCACATCATCAGTCTGCAATGAATTATAAAGAGCAGTTAAAACTAAAGTTAAAATAACAATTATTATACCGACAGTAAAAAATTTTTATAAAGTCAGCATAAAAGCAGAAAAATTAAAAAAAAAAATAATAAAAAATAAAATAAATAAATAAATATATTAAAATTCATCAAGTTTGTTAAGGAAATTTAACTACCTTACAGTACAACGCAAAGAGGAAGAATGGCCTGAAGAAACGTCAATGCCCAGACAACACCTTAAGCGAGTGAGAGAGAAACC
>NC_089762.1:8076264-8163764 GCF_040412425.1 Macrobrachium rosenbergii | reverse complement strand
GATGTCGAACAATTAGAACTTCAAAAGTTCCAGCGAAGATGCAATGCATTACTGCCCTAATGCTATTCTCCTTGCATTTTAATACATTTTTATCTATTTATTAATTTATTAATTTTTCTTTTTTAATAAGTAAGATCTCTTCTTTATTTATTTCCATTTACCTCCTTTTACTTCTTCCTAACGAACACTATATTCTATGGAAGCTTGAACTTCAAGTCATTGACCCCTGTGGGCTTGTTCCATAATAATATGGTTCATCTTCTGAATAATAATAATAAGAATAAGAATACGGTAAAATAAGGTACATTTTCATTTACTCCTTGTACACCAAGTGGTTTATTGCAATGGATCTTGGCTCCAGATTCTATAAAAGCAATTATTCTTTTAACGTGACGTCGAACATTCTTTTGGCTTCGAGTGAAATCTTATCATAATTGCTTCCTAACAGGTTTTCAGTTTACACATACATAAGCCAAAAATTACATATACCATATTATTACTAAAATAAAAAATCATATCAGTTAAAATAATAATGCAAAATCACAAAAACTTAAATAAGAACAGAAAAAAATCTAGGCAAGGAACGCTCTGGTTTAAACTCGAATATATTTATGGCAAAGATATTACCAGTTCTTTTCCGTAGGGGGTTATCCCACCAGTGCACCTCACGCGGTGCACCGTAGGCATTATTTAAGGTCCACTCCTTTCACTCTACCTGTGTTCATATTCTTTTTCCTTCTTCTAACTTTCCACCCTCTCCTAACAGTTGTTTCATAGTGCACATGCGATGTCTTCCTCCTGTTACACATTTAAAACCTTTACCCTCAATTTCCCTCTCAGCGGTGAACGACCTCATAGGTCCCAGTGCTTGGCCTTTGGCCTAAATTTTATATTCCAATTCCAATTCCAATTAACCGATTCTTCTAAAGAGGCCTGCCATGAAAAAAAGCCTTCACTGGGAAGAACAAATTCATTGGTGGAAATTGCCAACTCCAAGTTGACAACAGACAACAGACAGAGGATTAATTTCCTCTCGAGTGGCGCCATTGATTTATGATTTCTAAACCTGCCAGTGGCGTCCAAACTTCGAAGTTCCGCTAATGTGATTCTCACACCCTTCTGGCTTTCTTGAAAAGGGAATTTCTTTTCTTCCAGTTTACTACCGTACAGAGCTTCGTATTGGGTTTAGATAAAATGAGTAACTTTTGCACCGGACCGATATAAAAACATTTAATTCTCATTCTTGCACATATTTTTCACCGTAGCTGTGATTCATGTTCATCAGAGTTACGAACTATGTAGCTTAAGTTAACAATTCAGCCAAAATTGTACTAATACTGTATTATGATATTATTATACATCAATAATATTTACTGACCTTCGAGTGGCCACGATGCAGGTATAATAATAATAATAATAATAATAATAATAATAATAATAATAATAATAATAATAATAATAATTATTATTATTATTATTATTATTATTATTATTATTATTATTATTATTATTATAACAATAATAATAATAATAATAATATCCTTATACTTTCGTGATAAACTAATGCTCTTCTCAAAAGTCGCTCGTCCTTTTCAGAATGAGCTAAGGGTATCCAGACAGCCTAAGGAAGTGGAAGGTTTTTGTGATGTTATCGATATCTTGTAATTTTTGGTGCCTTTCCATCAACAAGCAGGAATTCGAGGAGGAAATTAAGTGAAACATTTTCAGGTCGGGATCGAATCAACTACGAATTCAACAAGTAACAAATGCGCAGAAGTTTCTTCTGTGCAATCCAGTTTTCTGTACAGCGTATAATGCTGCATGAAACTCTCAGCCACGGCCCATGAAACTCTCAGCCACGGTCCATGAAACTTTCAGCTGCAGCCCATGAAACTTTCAGCCGCTGGCCGGTGATGGCCAGTGTTGTTGGCATGTATGGCGGTGCCAAACGCACGATCATGGCTAACTTTACCCTTAAATAAAATAGAAAATACTGAGGCTAGATGATTGCAATTTGGTATGTTTGATGAATGACGCTTGCATGTCAGATCTTGCATTCTAGTTCAATAAACGAGCCTAGGATTATGTAATGACTCGTCTATGGCCGTCCGAACAAAGAGGTAACATCTCTACACGGGTGCGACCAGCTGCACTTGACAATAGCCTACGGTAGCGCCCTATCAGGGGCCGCGATACGGAAAACTATTAAAATGAATAATTATAGTCTACATGCATATGTAGATACATAGAAAAGCATGGTATGTGTATGTAACTATTTTTGTAGGGGGCCGAGGAGATTCACAATATTAGTAGTGCAGCTGATTGCAGACGACCATAGCCGAGTCATTACATAATCCTAGAATGCAAGATCTGATACAAGCGTCATTCAAGTATGGCCCCAAATAACAACAAGCGAAAGCAAGAGATTCCTCTAGAAGTAAGGAATGTGTAAAGAAAGAGCTGGCTGGTTGCCCGGGATAGGCTATAGTCTGCGTGCATCCCCGCACATTTTAATAGTCTTAATCGCTTGTTTGTTATTTTCATATTGATTGATAGCCCTACCTATACTTTTTAGGTAGCATTGCCATCCATGACATTTAAGCTACGAAATTTTGAGACACAAGACGATAAATGATGAATGCACTGCGATGCCATGTAGGGAATGAAAGAATATATTTTATCTTTAAAAATTTCTTGTTTATTTCACTACCAAATATCTTACCATTAAGCTTATTGAAGTAAATATTTCATATATCATTATAATCCTTTAATCATTGGCTTGATATGTTTAGTGATGAAATTGGGAAACACTACTATTCTTTGGGTAAAACTGAGGTTTAATGAAAGATAACTTTTGAAAGACATGTTCCTCAGGTCTCACCGTCTCGGAGCGGAGATGTTCAGTCTCCGGAGCTTTGAGAGAGACTACACAGTGGCCATTTTCCAGCGCTGTGATTGGCTGACCACTAACCAATCAGGAGCGTCGTAAGGGACGGCGGTAGGCAGCAAATGCACGGCTGATGTGAATGTACTATAGTATTTGCAAATTAGGTAATACATCAAACAGCCCACCGTTATGAAGAGTCATTACTATGTTGTCTTACGAAGGAAAAGGCTCTTTTAATTGTTGTTTCTTTGAATATCTCCTTTTTCATAACATTATCAACTTTATAAAATCCAGGACTGAGGTTCATATTAATTTTATCAACAAAACATGATTCTATTATTAGTCTTTCTGAAGCATCGCTAGATTTATACAGTGTTGTCGTATCTTTCCAGTTGATTGCATGGCCTTCGTCTCTCACATCAATAAAAATGCCATTATATTGGTTACCAGTTCGTACATTACAACGATGCTGGGAAATCCTCGTGCAACAAGATTTCCCAGTCTGTCCAAGGTGCGCTTTATCACAGCCTGTCCATGGAATACAATATATACATCCTACGTCACTTTCTTTAGGTTTGTTTTCGATCAAACAGGTTCTGGTATAACTCAACATATTTAAAAACAACATTTATGTTAAATTCTTTCAGTAATCTAGGGAGATGACAAAGTTCATTGTAATAAGGTAAACATAAAATATTCTCAGTTTTAAACTCCTTCCTAACTGCTGAACCATAAAAAGACTTCTCTGCCTTCCTTAATGCACTGTCCAAAAAATAAACTGGGTAACATCACTTTTTACCAGTAGCATAGATAGTTAGAATTTCTTCGTCCAAATATTCTGGGTCATATATTTTCAGGGCTCTAAGGAACATACTATTAAATACAGATAATTTAACAGATGAATGATGGTTACAGAAACAATGTACATATCCATCAATTTGAGTAGGTTTACGATAAACTTTAAATTTCAGTAAGTTATTAGATTTAATTATAAATACATCAAGAAAATCAATACAATTATTATTTTCTTCTTCTGTTTTGAATGCAATGGAATGCACAAGAATATTCAAATGCTCCAAAAATACCAAAGGTTTTCATTTAACGGTCAGAGAACTAGAATATCGTCAACATACCTTATCCAGAACAAAGGATATCTACATATACTAGGCAGTGTTCTACTTTCGCAAAATTCCATGCACAAAATGGAAAGCACAGGAGACAGGGGATTACCCATGGCCATACCAAATATTTGTTTAAAATACCTGCCGTCTACCTGTTTGATTAAGAACAAACCTAAAGAAAGTGACGCAGGATGTGCATATAGCATTCCATGTACAGGCTGTGATAAAGTGCACCTGGGAAAGACTGGGAAATCTTGTTGCATGAGGATTTCCCAGCTTCTTTATAATCTACGAACTGGTAACCAATCTAGTGGCATGTTTATTCATGTGAGGGACCAAGGCCAAGTAATCAGCTGGAAAGCTACGACTACACTGTATCAATCTAGCGATGTTTCAGAAAGACTAATAATAGAATCATGTTTTATTGATAAAAATTAATAATATGAGCCTTAGCCCTGGATTTTATAAAGTTGATAATGTTATTAAAAAGGAGATATTTAAAGAACCAACAGTTAAAAGAGCCTTTTCCCTTGTAAGACAACATAGTAATGACTCTTCATAACGGTGGGCTGTTTGATGTATTACCTGATTTGCATAACGGTGGGCTGTTTGATGTATTACCTGATTTGCAAATACTAGCAATTGGATAGTTGGTCTTTGCTCTTGTTCATATATGCATTTTTTTTTACCAGACGAATGTAATGTTACAGTATTGTATTTTTCTCCTCTCTGTTACTGTGATCAGGTCTTGAAATAAAGACGAAAGCTCAGGATCTACGATCTCTCCTTTCACCTTTTTTCTGCGAGTGCTTCTTATATTTATATGCGACGTGACCGTTGTGGTACTGGATGAATATAAATAAATATATATATATATATATATATATATATATATATATATATATATATATATATATATATGTATGTATATATATATATATATATATATATATATATATATATATATATATATATATATATATATATATATATATATATATATATATATATATATATATATATATATATATATATATATATATATATATATATATATATATATATATATATATATATATATATATATATATATATATATATATATACCTATATATATATATATATATATATATATATATATATATATATATATATATATATATATATATATATATATATGTATATATATATATATATATATATATATATATATATATATGTATATATATATATATATATATATATATATATATATATATATATATATATTACGTTTTTCCTGCGATTTTAGTTTGAGATATTCTCTGTGAGACAGGTAGCAACGATTTAAGGTAATTTAGCCTTGTGGTTCTGACTTTGTGGGTACAGGAAAACGTAAAAAAGAGGAAAACAAAGGAGAATTTCATACTAGCATAGGGCTCTTGTTACTGAGGGAAATATTACGTAAAACACATGGGCAAATTTAAAGGAGTGTATTTACATAAATGACATCAGTACGGGAAAGAGGAACTCAAGTAGATTTCTGATCCTGAAGGGGATTCCTACGGGATTGAATGAAACTGGGGGATTCCAGACACAGTCCGAGAAGCTTCCACGAAATAGGGTCCCTCTGAAATGAGAGATATGCACATTATACGCCAGTAATGAAAATAGACAAAAGAACAATGAATTCGAGGCTGCACTGAGGGTGCCAAAGGACTTTGTTGGAGTAATAAAGACTTAATACTGCCGATGCAAGAGGCGCACGGACATTAGACAAGGGAGTCTTTGATTAATGGCGCTCAATTCAAATAAATGTTACAAGGACAAAGCGTGACTGAATGGTGGTTTTCCATAGCACATTACCGTAAGACAGGTGTGTTTCCAACGCAGAAATTTGGTCCGTGGATGACTTGCGATTTCCGAGGGGGAGTTCTTCCACGTGTTAGGATGCAAGGGCACGGCGATGGGGACTTCTCAAAGAAGGGCGACGCGTGGGTAACGCGAGCACGTGGGGAAAGTATACTTTGAAAAGGGCCACGTGGTTAGGATGCAAGGGCATCGATGGGGCCAGGTGTTGGGTCCTCTTCACTCCCTGACTTCCACCCCGCGTGTGTGAGAGAGAGGCCTTGTGTGTTCAGCTTTTATTTCCTCCTATGGGGCAGGGGGCGCCTCCAACATAGGGGTGTTGAATCATCTTCCAGCTGATGTCCGCAGGGGAGTGTGCCTGTAAGAAACCCACCAGAGAGATCACTTTGCCTTGAAGAAGGATCTGTTTGAAAAGGAGTGGCTTTTAATCTTTTAAACCCTTGTATTCTGACCGTGCTAAGTCGATAGACAGATGGTCTATCGATCGGGCGGCTGGCAGTAAATAAAACAACAACACAACCCACAACAAAAGGTAGGGGAGGCAACTTGCTAGCGAATTCTTGCTAATCATAATACTATATATATATATATATATATATATATATATATATATATATATATATATATATATATATATATATATATATATATATATATATATATATATATATATATATATATATTTATATATATATATATATATATATATATATATATATATATATATATATATATATATATATATATATACATACAGTATATTTGTGTGAGTATATATATACATAGGCTATATATATATATATATATATATATATATATATATATATATATATATATATATATATATATATATATATATATATATATATATATATATATATATATATATATATAAATTGTGTGTGTAATTGTGTTAATTGTTTTAGACCAGATTACAGTAAAGTGATGAAACAGTGGAGCGCGGATGCCTACTTGTGCAATTCAGAGCACAGCTTATGTACATAGTCATTTAGCACCTGAAAATGAAGAGAAATCTTCAACGAACAGTTGTTATGACATTATTGCCTGTAAGTATGACATGTGTTCAGCAAAGGCCCGTGAACGAATCCATTAGATTTATAGAAACTTCGAAAAAAAGAAGTCAGACCAAATTTTCCATTTTATTTTCAGAAAACTCGTCTTGTATTTTAGAATTATGACTTGTTAACTCTTATCCTATACTGTTTTTCTTTTTTTTTAAAAAGAAGTCAGTCCAAATTACCCAGTTTGCCTTTATAAAATTGTATCTTAAAGATATGCCATATTAATTCTTATCCTGTACTGTTTTTTAGAAAAAGAAAAGTCATACCATATTTTGCATTTTGCTTTCATAATATTGTATTCTAAAATTATTCCGTGTTGACTCTTATCTTAAACTGTTGTTTTTTTTCCCTTAAAAAACAAGTCTGACCAAATTTTGCATTTTGTTTTCAGAATATTGTATTTTAAATGTATGCCATGTTGACCCTTATCCTAAACTGTTATTTTTTTTCTTCAAAGAAAAAATCAGACAACATTTTCCATTTGCTTTTTTTCTTCGTCGCCTTCTCTACATAACCGGTTAAGTTGTCATAAAATAACCGTGAATCCCCTGACGTCCCTTTAGCCCACTGCACTGAAGTGGAGCAGGAAAAGGATTGAAAGGCGCACGGTTTCCATAATTTTAGCCTTAAGTTTCCAAGTCGAATCCTAATGTTTTTATTTGGGCCTGTGCTGCGCATTTGGTAACGAAAAACCAGAGGATTTGCATTCCAAAGGACAGTATAATGAATGTGAGCCTTACCACAACAGACACTAACTTTTGCTTTACTTTTTTTTTTTTTTTTTACCTATGTATTTAATAATTTTTTTGTGGCATTCCTGTAAACGCCGAACTCTTCTTGTATTTAATCCTTCCTGACGGTTTGAGCGTTTTCTCAAAGGGTTTCCTTCTGACCATTTTCTAATCATTCTACTGGGGACTTGGAAACTTTTGTATATCCTTCAGAGCCAATGTATCCTTTGGATATCAGGTAGTTCCATACCTGCTTCTGTTTAATACCTTAACAAATAACTAACTGAACAAATGGCAGATATCTGAGGTAACCGCTTTGATATCAAAACGTCAACTAACCATACGTCACTCAGATTCTTTTTTTTTTTTAATCAACAGAATACTAAAATTTTTACGACGTTCCGGCCTTATAGGGTAGTTTCACAATTGACTCTTTTTAACAATTTAATGAACAACCAATTTAAAAAATGGCAGATCTAAAAACTAATTGTTTTGGCATCAAAATGTCAACAAGACAGACGTCATTCAATTTTAAGAAATCAACAGGAAACAAAAATTATACGAAGTTACAGCTTTATGTGGTAGATTCATAGAGGCTTCTTTTTAATAATCTAGTTAATAACTCACTGAAAAAATGACAGATATTAAAAGCTAATGTCCCTGATATCAAAACGTCAACAAACTAAACATCACATCACCCAATTAAAAAGAATCAAAAGAATAAAGAAGTTTTACAACGTTACAGCCTTCCTCTAGGGTACTTTCGCAATTGCTTCTTTTGAATAATTTCATTAATAACTTATTAAAAGAATGACAGATATTAAAAGTATTTTCTCTGATATCAAAATGTCAGCAAATCTAGCTTGACACAATTAAGGTATCATTAGAAGACAAAAATGTTGCATGATATCACATGCACTATAACGTCCAAAAGTTGGGAAAGCGCGAGTAGAAGGCAGAATTTTGTTCGCAAACTCTTGAGGAATCTGCCTCTTAAAGGCGTTGAGCTTAAACACACGTTTCTTCCTTCATATCAAATTCTCACTTATCAAATTCTAAGCAACATTTATCCTTCTATCTTCGCCGAACTTTTTCTCACTCCATCATTTCTCCTCTTATCCCCATAAAGAGTAGTGCTGTCAGTGTGCCTGACGCGGTGCACTGTATGCATTACTTAGGTCTAGCAATTAACTCACAATGCAGCAGCGAGGTTTTCCTCTTGTTGCACTTTTCAAACCTTTTTATTCTCGGTTTCCCTTTCAAAGGCGGATGGCCTCGTAGGTCCCAGCGCTTGGGCTTCAGCATAAATTTCATATTCCAGTCCAGTTCTCCTCTTATCGCCTTTTCATCCGCCATAGCTTCAGCAAAAGATTTTCAAGCAACTTTCTACTCTATGGCAGAGCGCCATTAATGACGACTACCCTTGTCTTGTATTGGTTAGCATCCAAGACTCAACATCCCCAGCTCTCAAATGCCCCGAAATGGAAAGTATCACTCCTGATTATGTTTCAGTTCTCGTGTCATGTTTGCGGTTGTTTCCACTTCACCAACCGCTGTATCGTTCGAGGTAATGAATATTCCAGTCCCTGTAAAGCCGAAGGGCGTGAAGAAGCAACATGGTAAAACACGCGAAGCTTAGAATATTAATGATCATACTTGCGAGCGCGTGGTAGTTTGTAGTTTTACATACTCAGAATTCGATCATATCAATTACGCAGTTCAAAATATGAAATACTCAATCTGTTAACACTAAAAAAAGACGGGGTTCAATCATATATTATTATTATTATTATTATTATTATTATTATTATTATTATTATTATTCAGAAGATGAACCCTTTGCATATGGTGTTCATTCGAGATAAGAAACAGAAGGTAATGGGAAATACAAAAAGAGGGGATCAGTTATTAGAAAAACAGAGAGGTTAACAAATTAATATATACAAGAATAAAATCTATCATCGAAATTCTGTATTCATTTTTCTTTCTTAAGCATCAAAATGGCTAGTTTTCTTGGAATTCTAATAAGTTAAGAGGAGAGACAAAAATAAAATGGAGAGAGAGAGAGAGAGAGAGAGAGAGAGAGAGAGAGAGAGAGAGAGAACAAAAGTGCAGAAACAAATATAGGTAGGTCATACAAACACGTGAGAATCCATTGTCAAGAGGTGTTGGGAAATGGAAGGAAATTGACCCCAGAATTCGATCCGCCGTACGTCTCTGTACAGTTTGGGAAAAAAAAAAACTTATCCTCCCTATTCCCTGAGGACGATTCGTCCGTGTTCTGTTTACATAACAGTTACCGGTGGTCCTTTCCCCCAAAGAAAATTTTATCCCACTCTAGCACAACAACCGATTATTTCTGCTGTCATTTCAGAATTCCATAACATTCTGGGAGAGAGAGAGAGAGAGAGAGAGAGAGAGAGAGAGAGAGAGAGATGAGCCATATACATTGGACTAATGAAACTTTTTTGGTTGCAAAATCAATTATATATACAATGCTTTTATTTCGGACTTAGAAACATAAACCATGAGTCATCAGAATGAATACTGTTGTTGCAATTATCATCATGAAAGTATGTTAGTTTTGTCTATAATATTCTTCTGCATATATATATATATATATATATATATATATATATATATATATATATATATATATATATATATATATATATATATATATATATATATATATATATATATATATGTGTACATATATATATATATATATATATATATATATATATATATATATATATATATATATATATATATATATATATATATATATATATATATATATAATATATAAATATATATATATATATATATATATATATATATATATATATATATATATATATATATATATATATATATATATATATATATATATATATATATATATATATATATATATATATATATATATATATATATATATATATATATATATATATATATGTATATATATATATATATATATATATATATATATATATATAAATATATGCAGATGAATATTATAGATAAAACTAACATACTTTCATGATGATAATTGCCAAGAGCAGTATTCATTCTGATGACTCATATTTTCTGTTTCTAAGTCCGAAATAAAAGCATTGTATTATAATTGGTTTTGCGATAAAAACAGTCCCATTAGTCTAATGTATATGGCTCAGCTCTCTCTCTTTCTCTTTTTTTCTCTCTCTCTCTCTTTCTCATAATGTTATGTGGTTCTGAAATGACAAGAAATAATAGGTTGTTGTGCTAGAGTGGATATATATATATATATATATATATATATATATATATATATATATATATATATATATATATATATATATATATATATATATATATATATATATATATATATATATATATATATATATATATATATATATATATATATATATATATATATATATATATATATATATATATATATATATATATATATATATATATATATATTACAGTCAACACGCATAATCAGTCATTACACGTAATGACTTAAATTTCAGTCATCAAGAGTAATGCACTTGGGACATTTGATCCCCAGGAGCTAGTACTAAACACGGCGAAATACATTTGACCTTCAGGACTAGTACTAAACCCAGCGAAACAGTGTAGGTGACTCACTGTTTTGCCGTGTTTAGTACTAGCTCCTGGGGATCAAATGTCCCCTAAGTGCATTACGCGTGATGACTGAAATTTAGTTATTACGCGTAATGACTGATTACGATGTTGACTGTAACATATATATATATATATATATATATATATATATATATATATATATATATATATATATATATATATATATATATATATATATATATATATATATATATATATATATATATATATATATATATATATATATATATATATATATATATATATATATATATATATATATATATATATATATATATATATATATATATATATATATATATATATATATATATATATATATATATATATATATATATATATATATATATATATATATATATATATATATATATATATATATATATATATATATATATATATATATATATATATATATATATATATATATATATATATATATATATATATATATATATATATATATATATATATATATATATGTATATATGTATATATATATATATATATATATATATATATATATATATATATATATATATATATATATATATATATATATATATATATATATATATATATATATATATATATATATATATATATATATATATATATATATATATATATATATATATATATATATATATATATATATATATATATATATATATATATATATATATATATATATATATATATATTTATATAATCCAAACCCTCCATTATGAGTTTGCACATAACTAGTCAACTGAAGGCTGAATTCTGACTTTCTTACAGACCATACAGACCTTACAGTTCGTTCGGGTTGCCCCGGGTCCCTCAATGTGAGGCACCTTTGATGTCTACCAGAGAATTGCTAATGCATCTTCCGGTATATTTTGCATCGTCCAGTCTTGGATGGTCTGGGATGCATCTTAGATTTTTGTCGAGCTTATTCTTAAACACATCTACGCTCACTCCTGATATGTTCCTCAGATGAGCTGGTAATGCATTGAATAATCGCTGCATTATTGATGCTGGTGCGTAGTGGATTAATGTCCTGTGTGCTTTCCTTACTTTTCCTGGTATAGTTTTGGGCACTATTAATCTACCTCTGCTTGCTCTTTCTGATATTTTTAGCTCCATGATGTTTTCGGTAATTCCGTCTATCTGTTTCCATGCCTGTATTATCATGTAGCGTTCTCTTCTCCTTTCGAGACTATATAATTTTAAGAATTGTAGTCTTTCCCAGTAGTCTAGGTCCTTAACTTCTATTCTAGGTGTAAAGGACCTTTGTACACTCTCTATTTGTGCAATATCCTTTTGGTAGTGTGGGTACCATATCATATTGCAATATTCAAGAGGACTACGTACATACATTTTATAAAGCATAATCATGTGTTCGTCTTTTCTTCTTTTGAAGTGCCCGAACAACATTCCCATTTTTGCTTTGCATTTTGCCAGTAGTATTGCTATTTGATCATTGCATAGCATATTCCAATCCAGCATCACACCAAGGTCTTTAACGCTTCCTTACTTGTGATTGTCTCGTTATTAGGTCCCTTATATGCATATAGCATTCCTTCTTTATCACCATAGTTTATTGATTCAAATTTATCAGAGTTAAATACCATCCTATTTACCTCTGCCCATTCATATATTTTGTTTAGGTCTCTTTGCAAGGAGTTCCTATCTTCATCACCAGTAATTTCTCTACTTATTCTTGTGTCATCTGCGAATCTTCTCACTACCGAGTCCTTAACATTACTGTCTATGTCTACAATCATCATAACAAACAGCAATGCAGCTAACACAGTACCTTGTGGCACACCGGATATTACCTTAGCTTCATCCAATTTCTCATCGTTTGCAATCACTATCTGTTTTCTGTTATGCAAAAATTCTTTTATCCATCTTCCTACTTTGCCCTCAATATTATGTTTTCGAATTTTTTTCACTAATATATTATGGTCTACCTTCTCAAAAGCTTTTGCAAAGTCTAGGTAAACCACATCTGTATCTTTTTCCTTTATCATATTTTTATGTGTTTTCATGGTGGACTAACATTGGGTTGTGTAATTTTTCCGGGCGCAAAACCATGTTGTTCTATATTAAACAAACTATTTTTCATTAAATGTTTCATTATATTTTTCTTCATTACCCTTTCATACACTTTCATAATATGTGATGTTAGCCTCTAAAGGCCTATGGTTACTTGCCTCTAGTGTTAATCCACTTTTGAAAATAGGGGTAATATATGCTAATTTATGTTCATCATAAATCTTGCCTGTATCTATACTTTGTCTTAATAATACTGCGAGCGCCTTTGCGATAGAATGAACTGCTTTCTTTAACAAAATGGCAGGGACACCATCTGGTTCGGCTGCTGATCCATTTTTAATTTCATTAATAGCCTGCACAATATCGGCTTCATTAATATCTATGTCCGATAAATATTCACTATTTTCATCTCTTATTTCTGTATCATTATCTTCATTATCAATTCCAGATGTGAATTCTCTCTTATAATTCTGCTATGTTGTATATTTCCTTTTTTTCATTCGTTAATCACCCTTCAGTTCTTAGAGGGCCTATATCTACTCTTATTTTATTCATCTTTTTCCCATATGAGTAAAATATTTTGGGGTTTTGCTTGATATTTTTTAGGGTCTTTTCTTCCAAGTGCCGTTTTTCATTTTCTTTTGTTCTGCATTTTCTATCTTACTTTTTAGTTCCATCACTTTCTATGCATTCTTTTCTTTTGCAAGACCTTTTTTCCACTTTTTGATTTTCTGGAACAAGATCCTTCTGTCTCTTGGTAATCGTGACTGATGTTTACTTTTCCTCTTCGGTATATATCTTTCCACTATTTCCTCTAATATTTTATATAATATATCCGTATTTACCTGTATATTATCACTTACGAATATGTTTTCCCATTCTTTGTTTAATTCTTCATTTATTTCTGACCATTTTATATTCTTACTATAGAAATTGTATTTTGCATATCCTTCCCATTTTTTTGTCTCTTGCTTATCTCTGTTTTCATGTGCTTTGGAACGGACTGTTAATTCTATGACACTATGGTCTGAAATACTCATATTATACACTATTATTTCTTTAACATAGTTCACCTCGTTCACAAATACTAGGTCTTAAATATTATCCTTTCTTGTTGCCAGGTGATTTATTTGCTGAATGTTATGTTCTAGTAGCATATCTAATAGCTTTTCAAATTGCTTTTTATCTTCTGCGCTACTATTACTTTCTTTTTTATATGTATAAATACAACCACAGTCTCCTATTCGTTCTTTCCATTCTACGAAAGGAAAGTTAAAGTCTCCGGATAGGAGTATAGTCCAGTCTTTGTGATTTCTACATATATCATCCAATTTGTCAATTATTATGTCAAACTCTTTAGTATTAGGGGGTCTGTATATTACGATGTTCACTAATTTTTCAGATTCAAATTCTACCGCTATTAATTCACATTCTGTGTTACTATATTTCTCACAGATTTTTCCTTGATTGACATCTCCCCCATATATCGAGGTTCCCCCTTGATTCCTATTTTTTCTATCTGATCTATAAGTTTGGAAACCTTTTATCTGATTTTCATTACCATTCTCTTGGGAATAGCAGGTTTCACTTATATTCATTATTTCTATTTTTTCATTTTGGTTTAGTTTTTCTAAGAACTCTATCTTTCTTTTTGAGTTACTTGAAACTAAACCCTGTGCATTCATCACTATGATGGTTTGCGTGTTATCTCCATTATCTAACATGGGTAATAATAGCGATTATCCCATGTCTCTTTCTTGTTCTGATATGTTGTTCTTTTTTTTCATTTCCAGAAATTCATATATTAAAAAATCCAACTTTTCCATTATATTTGATCTTCCATCTTCATATTTATTCATTTTGTGCATATACTTTCATTTATCTCCATATCTGCACTATCCCCTAGCATCATAGATACATTGCTTGTTCCTGGCACTATATCTAGGTGCTGATGCCTCATATCGTGGTGCTGACATTTCTTAAAGTGTTGTTGGCTTGCTTTTTTCCTTCATCACTTGTTCTTTATTCCTTTCTTTATTTGCTTCATTTTTACCTTGATTTTTTATATGTATTTGATTTTGATTTTTATTCTTCATGGCTACAGGATGCATATACCGACAGTTTTGATTAAACCTACATCCATTTCCTTCTCTCCAGTTTTTACATATTTTTGGATGTAGATCGCTGTATTCCTCCTCATAGCTGTCTAGATGTGCACATTTGCCTTAGATCTCAGAAAGTCTTTTGGATGAAACCTCTCATCAACATACATTCTAAGTCACCTATGGGACAGGTTTCCCGCCTTGGCTTTAACGAAGCTAATTATGTTAATCAAAATGCTAGCAGCTGCTTCATGTCCCAGTGTAACCTTTGATTGTAGGATGTCTTTCATTTCATGGTAACCTTACAAACACTCGTATATATACAGTGTATATATATATATATATATATATATATATATATATATATATATATATATATATATATATATATATATATATATATATATATATATATATATATATATATATATATATTGTTACGTGTGAGGGTCTTGGTTGATCATGTATTATTCAATTTACGTAATTTTTACGGCCCTGCAAACCAAGATTACACGTAACCTGCCACTTGAAGCCAAAAATTAACCTCAAAGACAGTCGTTAATTAGCCAAAGGTTGCCAGTTAAGGGTAATTAACCTTAACAAGAATATTTGAGATGAATTTGATTTAAACGCAACAGTTCTTCCAAACATTCGGACGCGAGGCATACAAAAGCATCGAGATTTAACCTGATTTTGCTTACCTAAATCCGAGGTATTTTACTGAATAACGGGTTGAAGCTAACAATATAATAATTAGGCTTAATCTAGACTTCGTAAACACATATACAGTAAGTGGGGATGAAGGAGGAAACAAAAGAAATGCGAAATACAGAAAAAGGATAAAAAGAATGGGTGAAGTTTTGAACAAAAAGCGACTTTACCTTAGGACGAACGTTGTGCGCACCAACACCGCTGAGAGGGGGCTTCTGCAATTGCTTCTTCACTTCACTAATAGAATAATAGAAAAGAAAGGGGACAGGGCCACCTTCCAGACGTCTGCCCGAGACGGAGGCTAGTTTCTCTCTGAAGTTCCCTGACCGGCCTACGTCAGAACAGTCACACCAGGTGTCCACGTTCTTGTTTTCAAAACATTCGCCAAGAGACAGGTAGAAAGGAAAAAGGACCTTAGGACCACCTATTCTTAAGGCTGATAGGGAAATTTTCCTATAGGGTGGAAGGCCTAACTTACCTATCCCGTTCTCCAACGGACGTTAAGGTTTGAACTGAAGACGCTCCTATATAGACAACGTCTTTTCCCGGTCTCAGTCAGGCTGATATTTTTACAATCAAAAGTTATGAGGGTGAACAGCAGTAATATTTGTAAATATATATATATATATATATATATATATATATATATATATATATATATATATATATATATATATATATATATATATATATTATATATACATATATATATTTGTGTATATATAGTGTATATTTTTATGTTTTTCTTGGCAATCTAGTTTGAAATACTCTCTGTGAGACAGGTAGCAACAATTTCAGATAATTTAGCCTTGTGATTCTGACTTTGTGGGGCCAGGGAAACATAAAACAAGAAGAAAAAGGGGAAATATCATATGAGCGTAAGGCTCTTACTACTAAAGGAAAATATTATGTAAACACTTGGGCAAATTTGCTGGAGTATATTTACATAAATAACATTAGTACGGGAAAGAAGAATGCAAGTACATTATTGATCCTGAAGGGGATTCCTATGGGATGAATGAAACTGGGGGGATTCCAGACACAGTCCAAGAAGCTTCCACGATATAGGGTCCCTCTGAAATGAGAGGTAGGCACATTATATGCCAGTAATGAAAACAGACAAAGAATAATGAATTCGAAGCTGCACTGAGGGTGCCAAGGGGTTTCGATGAATTAATAATGGCTTAGCACTGCCGACACTCGAGGAGCACGGACATTTGACAAGAGATTCAGTGATTACTGGTAGTCAAATTAAGTAAATGTTACGAGGAAAAGCGTGACTGAATGGATGTCTTTACAGAGCACGTTACCGTAAGGCAGATTTGGTTCCAGCACAGAAGGCGGTCTGTGGGTGACTTCGGAGTGCAAGGGCGATCTCCCACGTGGTAGGGTGAAGGGGTTTTGACGTAAAGGGCAAGACGATGGGAAATTCACGAAACGCCAAGCAAATGGCGTGGGTCATCGGTCAGGCCAGCCTCGAAGGGAACACGTGGTTGGTGGCAGGAGTGCACTGAGGAAAAGTATACTTTAAAGGCCACGTGGTTAGGAGCCAAGGGCTTCGTTGGGCCAGGGCATGGCGGTGGTTTTGGGACTTCTTCACACCATCTCATCCAGCGCGCATCTGAGAGCGAACCTTGGTCTCTTTGTCACTTTTATCTCCTCCTATGGGGCAGGGGGCACGTCCAACACATAGGGAGTTGAGTCATGTTCAGCTGGTCTGAAAAGAAACAGCCAGACAGATTCACTTTTGCCTCAAAAAGGGATTACCTACTTAAAGGGGGTGGCCTACAATCAGTTTTAACCCCTTGTATTCTGACCGTGCGAAATATCGATCGGCAGACAGTGAATGAAAACAAAAGAAAGGAGGAAGCAATTTGCTAGCGAGTTCTTGCTAATTATAATAGCTCCCCACACAAGATGATGTACACACCTTCCTTTGGGTGTGAACATCGATATACAAGAATAAGCGGCAAATGCTTTACATTACTCTACATTCTGCCTTGCAATGAACTTTACTCCTAAGGATTTATGAAACTGCGACATTACTTTTAATAACATACTGGAACAAATTTCTTTAACAGGATACAAGGTAATTTCAACACTTGCAAAAGAGTAATTACTTTGGATTTGGTTACACATTGATAACTTTATAAAGTGACTCTAACAATGTGAATTAATTAGGATTATAAGACCAGGTATATGAGGCTGTGGCAAACAAATGAAAAGAAAGGTTATTGTTCAAGAATTAAAATACATGGGTACTTAATTTTAGATATCCCCTAAATGCATGCGGTTAGTACAGTTTGCCTTGAAGAAGCTTTGTAAATGATAAAACAGCGTTTATTTTTGTAAATGGCATCCCCTTTGTAATGACTATACATATTCGCATTGGTAATTGCTTAGCTAATAGTTCAACGCATCACCAACGTCGATAGTTGATAGCCGACCCTCACACTGAGGTATTTTGACTGTTGTATGCGAGCGAGAGTGTTCACAAGTTTTAATTCGCTAACCTTAAACTACGCTGATTTTATGCGTCCACTGCCCACACTTGGGTACAAGATATAACTAGACACTCAATGTTATGACGGGGTGAGCAGACAAAAGACGTGGGGTCTAGGACAAAACAGAGTTCTTAGAAGGAAGGGAAGGGGAAAAAGAAAAAATAATAACAATAACAAAAGGAAAAATTAACTAGATGTTACGAAGGAAAACGTGACCGCAATTGAAGGGCGGGACACGTTTCTCTGAACTTACGAAAGGGGCATTTAAAATCACAAGGGCAAGAGTCTATGACTCGTGATTCATTAAAAGGAAAGATAAATAAATAACTAAAAGAGTAATTGATATTGGCAGAATAGCTAAGGAAATAAAGTGAGGGTTTTATTGTGTTAGGCGGGAATTTATCGTCCTTCACCTAAAAATTACGGCCCAGGCTATCACTTCATCCCCAGGGCGAGAAAAGTGCACCTGAAGGGCGCGACTCCTTCAGGAAGAGCTGACATGCACACCCGGTGCCAAGGTAGGGGCGCAAGGGCATGCCACTTCTCACTCTGTTATTCTCAATTATTTATACATTTTGAGGGGAATGGTATCCCGTACGTAATTGCCTCTTGTGGTGATAATTTAAGAAGAGATTAATAGAGGATGATAAGAGACAGAAGTTCCTGAGGAACGGAAGAAGATAGCGGAGGGCCCGACATCCCCTTCTGGGTTAGAGGTGCCAAGACCTTCGAAAAATGAAATGGCGGCACAGGTACCAGGGGAGCTCTAGAGCTCTTTGTAAACTACCTGGAAATTCCCATGCCCGTGGTAATTTCGCCTCGAACCTTTCTTAATGGGACAGTCGTCCTCGGCCGGGGAAGCGGAGGGTCCGAGACCGGAGAGCGGCACGGAGTGCCACCTGAGCCTGCTGCTGCGACAGCTGACACAGGAGTTTTCCATGCTGGTTCTACCATGATCCGTTGCAGCTCTTGTGATTCATCGGCCAAGTGAGATATGGCAGAATCCTGACTTCCAATGTGCGTCGGCAACGGGCTGAGGCAGAGAGGAAGCGGCCGGGAGGCGTGAGCGGCTCGCAGGTATCAATGACCAGCTCACGCACGGGTTGCGAGGCCGAACCTGCAGGTGAGCTTCCGCTGTGGTCGAGAGGAACCATCTCTCTTACCAACGCTGGTAGTGGTGCCAGGCAAGGGGAAGAGAAGGGGTCCTGAGTTGGATCCCTTGAATGGAGATCGGGGTAGTGCTCTGGCGCTGTCACTAGGGCAGAGTCAGGCTCTATCGGAGGTTTCTTGTGCTCGTCGGTCAGGACGGACGAAGCTTGGCACTGCTCAGTGCATGCAATTGGCACCGGCAGGAATTTGGCATCTCCAGGAGGGAGATCTGATTGGTCCCCTGACACTGGCACTGAGGCAGGGCCCGCCACTGGAATTGGATCGGGAATCGATTGAGGGGGGCCACTGTACATCGTACTCAGGTGGCACTGGGGGCGCCAGTCTTGACCGAGGGAGAAGCGGGGGAGGATTACTTGCGCCCGAGGAATGATTCGGGGAATGTGGACCCCTGGATTGTCGTGATTTCTGTGGCGACCGAAAGTCCTGTCCCAGGATGACGTCATAGCCTCCGGGGAGATGGCTTGCTATTGCAAGATTGCAAATTTTGGATTGGTGAGGTCTTGTGACTCTCAACTGGACCATAGGGAGTATCATTTTAAATTGATTTATTCCCTCGATCGTGACGAGTTTTCGTCTATTTATGGTAGCTCTATAGGGAACTCTGTCCCTTCGGATGAGGGAGATTAAACACATACACACACACACACACACACATATATATATATATATATATATATATATATATATATATATATATATATATATATATATATATATATATATACAGACAGGTAGGAAAAATTTACCAAAAAAGATGTCTATAGCGTATAACATATAGGTGTGGTTTAGGTTATGAGCAAGTGGCAAAGGATTCAGGATGACCATTCCAAAGTTCGAAAGAAGTGAGGAGGAAAAACTGCAGTTAACTATGCAATCAAAAGCTTACTGATTTGAACCAGACAGAAGAGTGGTTGACATAAAACCAAACACAATTAGCAAGAGTACACGAAAGCAAAAATCACTAAGGAATACTTTAGAGATGAGATAAGGCATACATAGCCAACCATCGCCATCAACAAAGACTTGGAGATTTAAGTAAGAGTAGATGAGAGAACTGGACACTATGGAACACTTTAGAGATGACAAAATGCACACACAGCCCACCATTACCATCAACAGGTATAGAACAATTAGACTTGGAGATTGGAGCATATTTTCGCTTCCAGAGCTTTATGCCAGGCAGAACCTTGGGTCTAGCCTCGAAGACATCAAGAGTAACGTCAAAAGAATTTCCCAAAGCCTAACAGAGAAGCTGACTGAACTCCAGGAAGTTGGAAGGGTCTCAATAGCCATACTGTAGAACCAGAACGTTGGATTTAAATTGTTTAAGGTGAATGTTGAGTACTTTCGATTACTTTACTGAAACGTTGGTCAGTCTTACTATACACTTCAGTGTTTCACTTGTTCTAACTTTTAGCAAGCGTTTTTTGGAACTGGAATGGGAATATAAAATTTATGCTAAAGGCTTGGACCTATGAGGTCATTCAGTGCTGAGAATAATGTTTAAGCATTAGTTAGGAGAGGGTAAAAGGTATGATGGAAGAAAGAAAATATGAACAAAGGCACAGTAAAAGGAATGGAAAGTACTTGGATCTGGGGCCAAAGGGACGCTGCAAAGAGCCTTAAGAAATGCCTTCAGGGCACCGTGTGAGGTGCACTGACGGCACTACCCTACTACGGGGAGTAAGCATTTGTTGATTTATGAACTTTATTTTGTAGAGTACTTGAAACATAAAAGGTTTTAAAATCAGTATTATTTGATAGCTTTACCAACCAGTTGGCAATGAATTCACCAGGTAATCTGCAGTCAAAAGAGAACTAGTAAGGTAGTTCTTAATACCTGGTGAATTCACTGTTAACTGGTAGGCTATGTAAAGCTATCAAATGATACTGATTTTAAAAACTTCTACACTTTAAGTATTCTCCAAAATAAAGGCTATCGAAAAGGTACGTTTGAGGGTAATGAAGAGAGCTGACTGAAAGAGAAGTTAATCGAAGGAAGAATGATTTGGCACATGGATTGGAGACTTCTGAAAGATACTTCTGAATAAGAACTTCGTTTGGAATGAAGCAAATGTCCCAAAATAAATGAAGAAAGGAGACTGGAGACCAATTAGAAGAAAAGATTCCAAAATTTTCGTCAGTTTTCGGCTTTCCTCAATTACTTTGTCCTTTTACATATATTGTCTAGACTTTTTCTAAATTTATGTTGCCCGTGTTTCCTATGATAAAAAGCATGAAACAACTCACTGAAACAACGAATGCAGAAAACAAAGCAAAATTTATGGACTTGAGTATTCAGCAAAAGGCGAAACATTACTATCACATAATCACAATACTGTATGTTGGTGAGTGGTTGAAATTATTAGTAAAATTATAAATGTGAAGAAATATTCGTTACTTTATATATATGGTAGGAGAGGATTGTCACAAGATGAGAGAGGCAAGACAAGAAATTGCAAGTTTAGGATATATATATATATATATATATATATATATATATATATATATATATATATATATATATATATATATATATATATATAAATAAAGTACTTAGCATCTCCATTGTTTCACTTTCCTTCGTGGCTGAAACATTGTTCATATAATCATCACGTTTTTACGTTTTTATGATTTAATATATATATATATATATATATATATATATATATATATATATATATATATATATATATATATATATATATATATATATAGACATACATATATATATACACACACACATATATATGTGCGTATATATGTAATTGCTCGCAAAGGTGACCTTTGAAATGTTGGGTCAGCTATTCGCAGGGTCCATTTGACTTACACAGCATATAGGAAAATGCTGAACCATTCGCATACCACAGGAAGTCGCAGAGCTCCTTGGTGACAGGACACGGACAGTGAAAATGCAGTTTCAGCTTAGAACATTCTAGAAGCTGAACCAGTTATAAATCCGGATTCAAAAAGAACAATTGTGCACGAGTATCTCATGACGCGTTGACGTACAGAGGGCATGCCTTTGTCGAACATTGAACTTGGTGATGTCATGAGAGTGTGTTCATTTGTGCATTGCATAGTGAATATAATGGGAGGGATCGTTGAACGACTGGGCATTGCGATCTGTTATTTGTATAATTGAGCATGTGAACATGCAAAACGAGAAGCAGCAGACATGGGGGCTGTTTTCCAGAGGATTTTGTGAAGTGAGTACAGCTCATAAACATTTTAGACTTTACTTTCAGAACTATGAGCACAGACGTTACCCCTGTGGCAGTGAAATCTTGTGGTTATCCATTTGTATTTTGTGAATTTGGTTTTTAATATAACGCTGTTCTTTACAGGTATTCCTCTCTCCTTCCTTCACGTTCCTCTTCAAGGAAGGGAGTGGTATGACATTTTGAGATGACCTGATTTTATTAATTGACCTGTTTATGATTTGAATGACAGATGAGTTATTTTCTGTATTTTCCTTAAATAATTGGGTGTTTATGACTTTGGACCTTGTTTCCATAGAAGAATTATGATAGATATGTTGAATCATTCGTTTTCATTCTCCGTAATTTTTGGAAGTTATTTTCGTAATTTTTTGTCAATAAAAGTTTAGTTTTGTACTTAGTAACTCATTCCAGTGGTCCTTAGATTTTAGTTAGGAAAGGTATAACTTATGATGTCGGCTCACGCTACACGCTATCACACAATATCTCGGGAAAAGCCAGATACCAACCTCTGTTCATAGAACGGAGACTTAAATAAAGTATAGGCTTCAGGATTGACCTTTACATATATAAAGAAATGGCCTTTCAAGGAATTGCAAATTTTCGGGTTTGACTCCTTTCATCTGTTTCAACTTCCACCAAAAAAAAAAAAATAACTAATAATATAAAAACTCTCCATTGGTGCTTTCCGGCGTCAGTCACCCAGTCCCTCGCCTAGAGCCAACTTGGAAATTCCAAGCCTTACCATGACTCCTTTTCAGACCTTTCTTTTGAGTCTTTCTTTGTAAGCAAGGTTCCGGGACAAAAGCTTTCTCTCCACCTGGGTCGATAACGGCCATTCATTACTGTGAAGACAGGCAGTAGCCGTCTCCCCGATTGTCACTTCGATAGATGCCCACCGTTTGCTGAGCTACCCGTCAATAAATATGTTGTCGAAGTTGCTTCCTACCCGCCTGGCACCTGTTACACCTGTTCATTAATTTCCTCTCCTTGGTTGTTTGGGCACAACCAAAGTTTCCAAGGCGTTACTTATGAAGTTAGGGTCAAGGAGGGCACACACACACACATTAAATTTACTTAATATTACAAACTGGCATAACATCTACCTTTGCCACCAATGCCAGAGACAGACAGACAGACAGACAGAGAGTTAACCTTTCTAAGTATATGTGGAAGGGGTTCATTTAGAGTTCTTGAGTAAATACCCTCTGAACTTAGTGGCGGTATTTTGGAGTTCCACACACGTAGTGTGATTTGTCACCAGTGCAATATGGCCTCGGATGGAAATCGAGTTTATAGTTTGTTGACCAAATAAGAAGGGAAGTATTTTATCGTCATTAGCGTAAACAATTTATCAGCGTTCTGGACTCTCCTTTATACTGAGGGTCTCAGAATCATCTTGATCACGCAATTTTACTTTCAAAGGGCAAGAAAGCCTTCAACAGAGTTCTTGACTGCAAGTAATTCAGAGCGATGACTGAAGAGTCCTTAGTGTTTTCTTGCAAATTGCAGAAAAGACGATGTTTATGGCTTTGTTTCTCTAGGTATACATTTTGTTTTCTAACAGAAAACCTGCATATGCATGACAAAATATTGTGACTTTTTATGTTAGTCTAATAACAATTTTTCGTAACAGTTAAAAATTTTTCAAAGTAAAATCAATTAATCTCTCTGGGAAACACGTAAAATATTAGTTTTTAAAATGAGGTTTAATAAAAACAAATTGTTTATTTAAAAAATCGTTATTTTTTATTTATTTTCTTTTTTTAGAAATTCACACATCTGCAATACACTTTTCTTGCATGCAGTGTGAAGGAGAAACCAGACAAAGGAAGAAATCTTATCTAAAAATGAAAAATTTTCTCCAGAGACAACTTCAAAATCTTTACAACACTGCAGCTTGTTAAACAAATCTAATTCATTGGAAATAAGATCTACACGTAAGATTACTAACTAATCCCGCGAGCCAGCCTTAGAGGTGTTCTTTCACCTTAATTGTCTTCCAAAACTACTCTTAAAAAAAGGCACAGTCAAGAGCTGGGTAAAGTTATTCATATCTCGGTAAATTAGACAGTTTATCCTGTTCATGGAAAAGTTGTAAAAAACTGAATTTTTTCTTGCAAATTTATCTTCAGTTAACAATATTGTTGAATAGGAAACGAAGGCTGAGAGTTTCTCACTCTCTCTCTCTCTCTCTCTCTCTCTCTCTCTCTCTCTCTCTCTCTCTCTCTCTCTCTCTCTGGAAGCCAAACGAGAATCTTATTTTCTATATTTCTCTTGTGAGATCAGAATAATCTCAAATAGCGTTCAAACATATTATACTGTAGGGTCTCTGAAATATTCTACTAAAATATTATAGGGGTGTAAATTCAGAATCAGTTGTTTTTATACATTAGCAATTCTGCTGTTCAAATTTCCTTTTGCAAAAGAAAATGTTCAGCAAATTGGATGTTTGAAAGGCAGACATCAAAGGTGAGTGATCATTTAGATCTATAGCCGGACCTTCAACGGTAAAAATAAAACGCTTTATAAGTCTTCTGTTAGCTTTATATTTACTCGTGAATTGTCACTGGCGTTTCTTACAGATTTCTGCCTCAAGAGAAATTTACTATTTTATGCAGGAAGAGTATTTATATTAATCATATCACTACTAATTAAGACTTTAAAGGTTTATCTTTATATAAGCAAATGTTCAGCATAACTTTAGAAGGATAATTTTATTTACTTACGATACAAAGACATAAGCACACTAATTTATATGTATATATACATATATATATATATATATATATATATATATATATATATATATATATATATATATATATATATATAATAATAAACTACAAACGTCCTTTAATACCAATTCGCTCTTACTCCGGAAATAATATATTTTCGTAAACGTATGTTACCGAAGGAATTTTTAGTTGATAATAAGTTTCGTCGATCCGAGGGCTCCAACCAGCGAAGGACAAGAACCCAGGACTACAGTGGACGCATTTAACCCTCACTGGCTGGCCGCGTGGGTTAAATGCGTCCACTGTAGTCCGAGTTCTTGTCCTTCGCTGGTTCGAGCCCACGGGATGACGAACTTATTATCAAGTAAATAATCCCCTTCGGTAACATATATGAAAAATATATTATTTCCGAGGTAGAGCGAATTGATATTAAAGGACGTTTGTAGCTTACTGATTGTATATGAATCACGGTGATGTGATAAAATTATATATATATATATATATATATATATATATATATATATATATATATATATATATATATATATATATATATATATATATATATATATATATATATATATATATATATATATATATATATATATATATATATATATATATATATATATATATATATATATATATATATATATATATATATATATATAATATATATCCAGATGTAAAATGGGTAATTATATCTTCGTTATCTGAGGTCAACTCTGGTTTAACGTGACATTTCAAAAAAAAAAAAAAAATCTGTGGCTTGTAATTAAATGAGTATTTTATGGCTGAAATCCCGTCCACTCTCCCTTATGTAGATCATCCACCCTCCAATCTTCAAACATGCCAAACTGCAGCCCTCTAGCCTCAGTAGTTTTTTTTTTTAAGGTTAAAGTTAGTCATAATCATACTTCGGGCAACGATATAGATACCCAAAATACAGGCCACCACCGGACCGTGGCTGAAAGTTTCATGGGCCGCTGCTAAGAGTTTCATGGGCCGTGGATGAAAGTTTCATGGGCCACGACTAAGAGTGCCATGGGCCGTGGCTGAAACTTTCATACAGCTTTATATACTGTACAGAAAACTCGATTGCGCCGAAGAAACTTCGGTGCATTTTTTACTTTTGTTCTCACTTAACAAAGGCACTTAGTTACCGATTACAATTGACGTTTGTATTTCGTTCAGGGAAAAAAAATAGTTTTTTTCTGAATTTAATGTATTAATCTGCAGGTTCTAATATTCGACGACGTTGACTTTGAGTGCTGCAATGCTGGATGAAACCTTTTGTTAAGTACTCAAACAAACTTTGTCGGGTTTGCCATTTAAGACAGCCTAAATAGCACTTTACAGAACACAAAATTACGTTCAATGTCCACATTTGGAAAAATTCAGAGCCTTGAATGCAACAGATTATCATACTTTACAGTGAGTGCAACCTTCCACAATATGTCAAGAGGTAGCGCTGCAGAATTACTAATGTAACTATGTGACTGTCTCTGGAGTAAGGTGGGAAATTTGAATTTCACTTCGCGGCTGATCCGATAAAATTATTCGATTTCCTGCAAGACAAAAGTGAGGTCTTTACGCCAAGTGCTGACAGATTTGCAACCAATATCAACCATTTGTTGCTTAAGTAGTTATTTTTATAACTCCATTATTAAAAACAAGGGTAAGTGTGCCTTTGGACTCCCTGACGATGCTAATGAAAGGACAGATTTGGTGCTAATAGCATTGCTTACTTAGTATTATCTTAAGAACTTCATTAGTAAAAACAAGTAAAAAATGCGCCGAAGTTTCTTTGGTGCAATCGAGTTTTCTGCACAGCGTATAATGCTATATGAAAATTTCAGCTACGACCAATGAAACTCTTAGCCGCGGGCCATGAAACTCAGCCACTGTCCGGTGGTGGCCTGTGTTGTTGGTTCCTATAGCAGTGCTAGACGCACGATCATGGCTAACTATAGCCTTCAACAAATAAAAACTACTGAGGAGGCTAGAGGACTGCAGTTTGGTATGTTTGATGATTGGGCGATGGATGATCAACATACCAATTTGCAGCCCTGTAGCCTCATAGTTTTTAAGATCTGAGGGCGGACAGAAAAAGTGCGGGCGGACACACAAACAGTCATCTCTATGATAGTTTTCTTTTACAGAAAACTAACAAGGGCAAGTGTACTTCTGGACCCCTTGACGACGCGAATGATGGGACTGACTTGGTGCTTCTGTCAGCTTTGTTTATTGCAAGAAGAAGGGCTGGGAAAGACATGGCCGACCCATTGGATGGCACAAACAAATCGCATATTGGTGAAGAAATCCACAGTATTGTAGTTGTCAATATACATTTATAAATAGATATGCAAACGAGAGCTTTCGGGAACGTGCTCGATTCTCCTTCTCCTTGAGAAGAATCGAGTAGATTCTCGAAAGCTCTCATTTTGTTTATATATTTTATACATCTACACTGCTGTGAATTTCTTCACCATTTTAGTGACTCATGCTGTTATGAGATTCTTATGAACTCGCTTATTCTCCGTATGCTGCTAGACACTTCATCGAATCTGATTTAGAGAACAAAATAATTGCTTTAAAATATTGAGTACGATGAGACGGAGCCTTTATACAGAATTAGAAAAAACAGAAACCGAATTGTGAAGTCCCAAATGATATCAGTATTTAAAAAATATATTATTATTATTATTATTATTATTATTATTATTATTATTATTATTATTATTATTATTATTATTATTATTATTATTATTATTATTATTCAGAAGAAGGACCCCATTCACATGGAACAAGCTCACAGTGCCTATTGACTTGAAATTCAGGCTTCCAAAGAATATGGTGTTCATTAGGAAGCAAGAGAAACCAAGGGAAATACAAAAAGACGACAGTAGCAAAAGAGTCTTGAGATGGAGACACTAATCCACAGTTATGGAAAAACACAAATATATCAAAGAATAAAATGATACAGAGAGCCTTCGAGAGTCTGTGCAGATTCCCTTTTCGGTTAAAAAGGGGAATCGAACAGATTCTCGAACACTCTCTGTTTAGTTCGACCTTAAATGTATTTCTACAGTTACACAACTGTGGATTTGTTTCTCCATACCAACATCTGGAAAACTGTGGACCAGAGCGAATATCGAAGATAGTAATTGAATGCTCCTCATGCATCCTTCAGCAAATACGAAGACACATCTAAGGAATTTATTCAGATGAATACCAAGACAGCAAAAAAAGTTGAGGGAACGAAATGGAATAGAACATAGAATTTAGCCAAAGGACTAAACGCTGGGAACCATGAGGTCATTCAGCGGTGGAAGGGGAACTGAGGGCAAAAGAGTTTGAAAGGTATAACAGGGGAAAACCTCGCAGATGCACTATGGCATAACTGTTAAGAGATGGTGGGAATTTAGTTGGAAGAAAGAGAATATGAACGGAGGTACAGAAAAGGGAACGAAATTGGTTGCAGCTAACTGTTGAAGGAACGCTGCAAAGAACTTTAAGTAATGCTTACAGTGCACCGTGTGAGGTGCACTGACGGCACTAACCCCCTACGGGAAAAGTACTTGATGTCCACCGACCTCAGAAATACAGTTCAAAATATAAGGAAAGAACGCAGACACTATAACCAAAGACTCGGTGCAGCTCATTGCAAGAGCAAAAGCAGACCAATGCAATTATTTCAAGTTTTGTAAATGCAAGCAAAACAAAGCAGGAATGATACGCTCTGAGAAGTGATTTTTAAAAACTGTTTTATCAAAAAGAATTTTATTATCTATAAAATGTGGCGTACGATGAGACAGAGCCTTTATGCAGAATTAGAAAAGACAGAAAATTAATTATGAACTCACGGAAAGGAATTATGTCTCTATTTTGGATACTTGTTAGTCTTTCGCTTTAATTACTGACTTATGAAATATGGAGTACGATCAGACAGAGCCTTTATGCAGAATTAGGAAAACAGGAACTGATTTGTGAAGTCCCAAAAGATATCATATATCTTTATGTTGTAGGTTTGCTACTTTAGTTTATATTACTATCATTAAACTCAGGTGCACTGCAAAATGATAGCATTGCGGCGTTGACTCACAATATGAGCAAACGCCGGAAATAAGAATATTTTGCAGTGTGGCCGAGTTCAATAAGAATCACTAATTGAAAACAAAAGTTTAACAAATCTCCAAAATAAAGATACTGTATATGATAATATTTGTGATTTTACAGTTCAGTTTCACTTTTTCTACTTCTGTATAAAGACTGTCTCATCGTACTCCATATTTTAAAGCAATTATCTTGCAATGCAGCTGAGTCGAATAAGAGTCAGTAATTAAAACAAAAGTCTAGCAAATCTACAAAATAAAGACATATAATATCTTTCTGTGATTTCATAATATTCGTTTTCTACTTTTCTTATTCCGTATAAAAGCTCTGTCTCATCATAGTCTATACTTTAAAGCAATTATTTCCCAGTGCAGCTGAGTTTATTTACTAAGAGCCAGCAATTAAAACAAAAGCCTAACAATCTCTAAAAGGAATAAATATATCTTTCTGTGATTTCATAATTCATTCTCTGTTTTTGTAGTTCTATATGGACAATAAAATCATTCCATACAGCCAGAAATTGTACAAGAAATAAAATCCTGACCTCAAAAATAGTTTCGTTTTATGTTTTAGAATCAAGCGACGAGTGAGTCAAAACGTTCTAGTGGAGAATTACAAAAAGCATTTTCCTCGAGGAATGATTTTCATTCTCTTCAAAAATAGTTTAATATGAAACGTGCCTGCAATAAAAATAAGGAAATATAGATTCTTTGTTTATTAAATCACAAAATCTATATATATATATATATATATATATATATATATATATATATATATATATATATATATATATATATATATATATATATATGTGTTACAGGGAACAGATCAACATTTGTTTTAGAAGTATGCGTAGTGTAATCTTAGCGATCTTCTTCAGGAAAAAGACGTGAAAAGGTTCAACCCACGATCACACTCGCATTTTTTTTCCCCCTCTCTCTCTCACCGTGTATCGACTCTCTCTCTCTCTCTCTCTCTCTCTCTCTCTCTCCCGAATCTCTCTCTCTCATCGTTTTCCAAAGCTCATCCACCCGACCTCTCTCATTCTCACAAGTAATTAAATGGACTATTTAAAGAAACACAATCGTTCTTACAAAAATAGGTTTATTATTCAAATAACCCAACAAGAAATGAAGAAAACAAAGCAAAGATTAAAATGCATAATAAATGAATTATCGAGTCAGATAACTAAACTCTAAACTGCAAAGCACTTCTGATTAAAGAAGTCTCATTATGGCTAATAGCCTGGAAATCCCCAAAATCACACATTCTCACAAATCAATAACTAAAAGTCATGTCCAAAAAAACAGACTACCACAATTCCACAGACATCTGTCGAAAGAATTAAATATGATAGAAAACTCCCAAAAATACATGAAATACAAAACACAATAATGGAAAGTGTAAAATGCATAGCCAAGATATGGCAAACGTAACATAACCAAAATAATAATATGAAAGAGGTATGAATATTCATATTAAATTTCCCACACCAGTTCAAAAGTTCATAATGATCAGAAAGTCATGGTAAAAATCACAAGTTCAATTTTCTCCCATAAAAACAGATTTGATACTCTACCTTATCTGCCGATTTTCAAAGCCTGGAACCACTCCAAAGCTATGACTGGACAACTGCAGTTCTATCACGTTAATGAACGATCAAACTCACTTTTAGGGCAGATTTTGGCATAATCTAGATCAAAGTAACGCACGTACTCACGAACATACATAACGCTTCGGAGATCACCTGATCGCCAATATTGCTGAGCTTCTCGCGAGAGAGCTGAGGAATCAAACTATTTGCTGAATACAAAGATTTTGCATCAAGTCTCGCCCTAGTTCGCTCTGACTCCAAACCTTCCACGATAACTTCTTAAAGCATTGAAGTTATGAAATGCATATATGTGTTCTTTAAATATATATATATATATATATATATATATATATATATATATATATATATATATATATATATATATATATATATATATATATATATATATATATATATATCACACATTACCACATGTGAAAAATAACAGGTTTCGACTTTATTTCCAAGCCATTGACGAAGGACTGATGCATAGTATTAGAAGTCACAAATATACATACTACAGGAACAGTACTGACGAACATACACAACCGTTAGAGACTACATATCCAGCCACAGGCCGGTGTCAAGGTAGGAGTCGCTTTCAAAACTCATTTGGCTAAAAATCACAATATACTCTAGGGGGACAATACTGATAAACGTACCGACCATAGGCGACCTCAGAGCTACACCTGACAGGTGTCAGGGAGGCGGAGTTTAGAAACTCATTAGCACTACCGCCCCCGTGCCATGTTTACAAATATGATAATCCTATTTTCAGGCATCTCTACTGCCTACCTTGAAATTTAAACAATTTACAAATTTCTTTTGATATTAAAGGATCAAGTTTATACATCCCTTGACTGATATTCATATTATGGTTGTAACTTTCTTTTATAAAAATAGGTTCAATGATATTCCTTTTCAGTGCATTATTAGAATATACAATCCTTTTTGCCCCTTCCCAGTTGATAGCATGATTGTTCTCACTAACATGTACAAAAATACCACTGTTCCCATGTACATATCTCACACATTTCTTATGCTGTTCAATTCTTTTTTCCAGTGCTTTCCCCGTTTGACCAATATAAAAGTTGTTACAAGACTTACATGGAATTTTATATACACGCCCATTAGTACTGTCAGGGGACTTCTTGATAAGTACATTTTTCATTGTTTTATTATTCTTAAATGCGACATTAACACCAAAATTCTTAAGAAGATAGGGGATACCTTTCATATTATTATTATAAGGCAGTACAAGCAAATTTTTTGTGTTGTAAGATTCTTTTTGGTTTTGATACATAGTCTTTTTTGCCGCTTCAAATGCTCTGTTAAATACAATGTCAGGATATTTCAATTTCTTGCCTGCATTCCTAATCTTACCTATTTCCTCATCAATATATTCAGGGCTACATACCCATAATGCTCTTAAAAACATAGATGAAAACACTGAATTTTTAACCTTATTGCTTTGTCCGGAATAGAAATGCAGATATCAGTGGGTTTTCTATACACACTATATTTAAACCCACTATTATTTCTTCGTATGAGAACATCCAAAAAGGGTAAGCACCCATCATTTTCCATTTCCATAGTGAATTTAATTGATGGTACTAATTGATTTAACTTGGCAAAAAAGTTATTTACATTTTGGTTCCCTGGCCATACACAAATTATGTCGTCAACATACCTGCACCATGTTACATTGCGTGGAATTATGTTGTTTAATATTTTCTTTTAAAAAATTCCATATATAAGTTACTTAACACTGGGGATAGAGGGTTTCCCATTGCCATACCAAAAGAATGTAAATTTGAATTTAATGGTAAATTTTACTCACAAAAAGTTCAATATTGTATAATTCTGCGCCTCAGTAAGTTTTCGTTAAGTGTTTTCAGCCATGATTCAGTATTCTACTTGACGCCTGTTGAGCTTTATGAATTTCTGGAATATAGATTTTTGCTTGTTTCTTTTTTTACCTTCACCAAATTTAAAGCCTTTCCACATATTTTTCAACAGTTAACTTTTGAACGTCTAAAGGATTTGTTCCTTGAATTCTGGTAGTCACTGATTTGTTGACGTCCATTTTTCTCGCTAGAAGGAACCTTAAATTCGACTTTCTGAGAATAATTCTCATTTTAGGGATAACTGTGGAATATAATTAATCTCAGAATGCGAACCCTGTGTAAAACACACTGGAAGGTAGAACTTATGTTCAAAAATATTGTAAAAGTAGCAAAGACGTTTTTGGTTATGGATGAATTATATATATATATATATATATATATATATATATATATATATATATATATATATATATATATATATATATAGATAGATAGATATATAGATATAAACATATATATATATATATATAGATAGATATAGATAGATAGATATATATATATATATATATGTATATATATATATATATATATATATATATATATATGTGTGTGTGTGTGTGTGTGTGTGTGTGTGTGTGTGTGTGTGTGTGTGTGTGTGTGTGTGTGTGTGTGTGCCCGCGCAAGCTCGTGTATTTTCCAAAATATGTCTTTAGAATGCTTCCGTTAGCTTATTCCCGGCAAGATTTCCTTGTTTAACGAACACTGCGCTGTAATAGCCACGTGATGAAGTCATTTGATATAATTTATGACAGGACTTTTGTACAAAACGTAATGTCCTCGATGTAGTAGCAGAGAGAGAGAGAGAGAGAGAGAGAGAGAGAGAGAGAGAGAGAGAGAGAGAGAGAGAATGAAGTTGAGAGAAGGCGAGGCCTACATAATGAAAAACATTCTCTAAGACATTCAAACCAATTTCAAGCATACGATGCCAAAAAGTGCATGGAAGCTAAAGATGCTTGCAAGAGCAATCTTATTATAGAAATGGAATGGAATATAGAATTTAGGCCAAAGGCCAAGCGCTGGGACCTGAGGTCATACAGCACTGAAGGGAAATTGAGAGTAAAATGGTTTGAAAGGTGTAACAGGAGGAAAATCTCGCAGTTGTACTATGGAACAATTGTAAGGAGAAAGTGGAAATTAAGATGGAAGAAAGACAATATGAAAGGAGGCCCAATTAAAAAAAATATATATGAATAGAAGGGGCTGCAGCTAGGGGCCGAAGGGACGCTGCAAAGAACCTCAAATAGTGCGCACTGTGCAGCGCATGAGGTGCTCTGAGGGTACTACCTCCCTACATAGCAAATCTTATTATAGGAAGCATTCAACCGGGAAAGATAATAACCTGACGTTGCTCACAGACTACGCTAGCTACCACTGTCAGTTCCCCCCAGTGGGGAAGGGCCGTCGAAGCACCTCTTGCCATACGCTATAGGGTGTTTGCAGTGTCCTTTCAACTCTTAGCTGCACCCATTTTATTGCCTTTTAAAATATCCCCATTCCCACTTGCTTTCTTCATCCTTGTTGCCCAACCCATCTACAGTAACTATGACCTCTCGGTGCAAATGTGGGGTTTTCTTCCACTTCCACTTTGATCCTTGTCCTTCATATCATGTAATTTTTGCATCCATTTATCTTTCCGGCGAACCACTCCAAGTTTCTCTTTTCACTATCTGTATCGCTGAATGGCCGAAAGTCCAACAGTGTTTAGTTTAACAGCGCAAAATCCTCAAATCAATAACCACTGTCAGTTTCTCGCTGTATTCGAAACTACTCAATCACCATAAACACAAATCCATTTGTAATGGTCGAGTTACAATATGCATGGCATATAAAAGTGATTTATTACTGACATGCACAAAGCGTAAGAGAGAGATTCTACAGAGGAAGTTGTCTTATGGCTTCATAGGCGTGGTATGCAATTAGGTTACACTTTAAATGCTATAAAGAAAAAAAGCTTTTTGGGTGTACAGGTGTACAACGATTACTATACTCTGAGTAATGAAGTGTGATTTGGTTTCAAAGTTCCTCCATTGATTGCAAGTTGCATAACTCAAGTATTACATATAAAAGTGACTTAATACTGACTCATACTTTCATGAGGGTGGGGTTACGTACAGAAGTTAGGAACATAATTGCACAAGGAACTTAGTACGCAGTGAAGTGTTCTCGGTGGACGAGGTTAAACACAGTTCACTGTCCCTTCGGTCTAGGGTTACTGAAACGTTTCAGTTCTGAGTTTACTCAAGGATCATAAAAAATATAAACCTCTCACTCAGTTGACGAGGGCAAAATGTGTATATCAAACGTAAAAGTGTCTTCTTATTAACAAACATAGTGACTTGCTCTGAGTTCGAGTCTACTTAAGGACCTCTCACTCAATTACAGAGGGCAATATGTATATACCGAATGTAAAAGCATTTGTTCTTTGGCGAAAGTAGTGACTTGCAAGATGCCCTTGAACGGATGAGTGGGTAGTTTTAGCTGCAAGCTGAGTCTTGGGTAACTCTTGTGATCTGGGTTCGGGTCTACTCCAGGACCTAAAAAGTACAAATCTCTCATTTATATTTTAGCTACAGAATCCTTATATTACGCGTAAAAGTGACATTATAATAACCTACACTCTGGTGAGAGAGATCCTCCATAAAAGAGGTTGTTTAATGGCCTAGTAAAGTCGTGCTCAGCGAGTTTATGCTTTTAACGTCATTAAAGAATTTCTAGATGGACGATTATACAGTATACTATTGACTGCACACTGGACTGATGTAACCAAAGTCCTCTGGCTTTGAGTAAGATAACAATTGTAAAAGACAAATCTTTAATTTCAATGTTAGTTACCTTGCAAAAGGGCTTCCGTTGAAGTACCCACTTTTCCATAGGAAGTGTTGACGCAGTAAGCAGTAGGAATGAGCTGTGCATCTTTTAAAAACGATTCTAGCTGTTCAGATTAATAGTAGTTGGTAAATATTTAGTATAACGTAACTGGTTTTCTCCAGCTTCGAGACTACAGTACTTATAGACTTCAACAAGCATTCATTCCTTAATCTATCTATCTATCTATCTATCTATCTATCTATGTATCTATATATATATATATATATATATATATATATATATATATATATATATATATATCTATATTTTAATTTGTTCTATTTTAATTTGTTCTTAACACTCGATTTCCGTCAACCAAAGTAAAGATTACCCAGTTCCCTTCATGTTTCATATTTAATTTACTGAATCGTGGAAAATCTGGTTGTGCAAGAAACTTCCACAACCTCCGTCGCTTCGTACACCTACTCTGAAGGCTTATCACCAACAGTGCAAAGAAAGTAAAAAAACGCTGTACCATTCACTTTTGTATTGCACACATACTTGTTGCTCACTGGTCTATGGGACCTTTTCTTTTTGAATACTTCTTTTACGCCATCTAATCCTTCCTTTCCTCTTCACTCCTAACAATTCTGAGCGGCAATTACTTTCACTCAGTTCTCCTTCCCATTTAACTTCCATAGAGGAGATTTGGTTCAAACATCCCTTCATACATCTCAATACATATAAAATCACAGGGTACTTTTGTAGGAAATCCTGAAACAGAAACTTTGTTTGTTATTTTTTGGCAAAACTTAAAAATGTATCGACAAAGTGGTTATTGTTTTTTTCGGAGACCGACCGAGATATTCGATATCGATAGCGGTTTTCGGAATGGTTTCGCCGATTCTCTCTCTCCCTCTCTTTATCTTTGTTCCTTACACACACACACACACACACACACACGTATATATATATATATATATATATATATATATATATATATATATATATATATATATATATATATATATATATATATATATATATATATATATATATATATATATATATATATATATATATATTATATATATATATATATATATATATATATATATATATATATATATATACGCACACACAAACAAATATATATGTGTGCGTATATATATATATATATATTATATATATATATATATATATATATATATATATATATATATATATATATATATATATATATATATATATATATATATATATATATATATATATATACCATAATAATATACACAACCAAATATATATATATATATATATATATATATATATATATATATATATATATATATAAAGGGTAGATGAACCTAATGAGTATGCAAGGTGACCACCGCCTGGACAAAAAAAAACTTTGATCGAAGCGTTTATAGGGATAATTCTTTCTCTAACCCCACAACAGTTGTGATTTCTCTTCCTCTTCTTTCATCTAGAAGCTCATTAGCAAAAGAAAAGTCATTCATATCATTCTTCGATATTCATTACTTTTGCCTGTACGCTTCGGGCAACGACCTTTCTTCCTTAAATAAACCTCTTATCCTATTATTCCAATACTTTCTACTTTTAATCTTACTTCAGAATTACATTAAAGCTTATGTATTCCTTATGTACTGAATGAGAATAACCCCCTTCTGTTTATAATAACACTTAAAAGTCTTGCCCTTGTACTTTTATGTAGGCCAGTGCGGGACTGGTGGATTCAGTATATTGCTGTCTGTCGTCAGTGACAGTAGGAATACAATCAAACGCATCATTTAATTTGTATATGCTGTGAAACGCCAAAACTAACAATTATCCATTATTCAACCAACCTCGTTACAGCACAATCAGAAAACTTTCTATTTTCATAAGCTTGTCAATATTCATGCGCTATTCTGAACACTGAAATAATTGTCTGATTAAACATTTTTCGTGTCTCCCTTTGGTTCAGTAGCAAGCGTCAAAAATAATAAGCACTGGGACAAGTGTCGTATGCTTTAATTATCAATATTCAGATCGTTCCTTTGTTCTGATTCGATACTTAAATTTATATTGTTACAACAGTGCCGAAAAGAGTGCTCAACAAAGCATCCAAGCGTATTTACATTCAGAGAAGTTTTGTTATAAATGATTAGTTGTGATTTATAAACAGGGTAACAATGTTTAGTTATTATTACTATTAAAACAGTTTTACCAAACCCCTGAGCTGATTATCAGCTCTCATGGGGCTGCCCCGAAGGTTTTTCTTTTTATTCATTTTTTTTTTTTTTTTTTGTCAAATAAAATACAGTTTTTCAAAACTTCAATACTGAATTAATTTCAAATGTTGAAGTTTCTGACAAAATTTCACTGATCGATTCATTTCCAAAACTTGATGTTTGCTGCTGATGACACTTCGGACATTCACACAACAAATGTTTAATTGTTATCATTACTTTACATTCTGAGCATTTAGGAGCAAGGGCTCTGTGGGTTATTCATTAGGGATCGCTCTTTGGTATTCTTTATGGGTTGCCCAAAATTCATAAATCAGGAATCCCCCTACGCCCTATCCTTGCCTCGTATAATTCCGCAAACTATAAATCAGCAAAGTTTTTAGTTCCATTATTAGAGCCCCTTACTCGGAACAGGTGCACTCTTAACAATTCAAAATAATTTAAGGACCAATTTCTTACTCAGGACTGATCTCTACATGGCTAGTTTTGATGTTGAATCCCTTTTTACGAACGTACCCGTGAGCGAAACACTGGAATTATTTTGGATAAAGTGTTTTCAGAATCCGATACTAAGTTTATGGTTTTAATCGTGCCCTTTTTAAAACTTTGTTAGAATTGGCAGTGCTGGACACGGCCTTTGTTTTCAATGGAAATCCTTATAGACAGGCAGGCGGCATGGCTATAGGCTCTCCCCCTGGCCCTATCTTCTCCAATATTTTCATGTGCTCCCTGGAGAAGTGCATGGTTGACCTATGTCCTCTTTCTTTTAGACCTCTCTTTTATGTGCGTTATGTGGATGACACCTTCGCTCTCTTCAAACACGATTTTCACTCAGAGTTATTTTTAGAATTTATTAATTCATGCTACCATAATATTAAGTTTACTCTTGAGAGCGAGCAAACTGACCAAATCTTTTAGATGTTCTGGTTAAGAGAGACAATGATGTTTTCAGTACCTCTGTTTTCAGGAAAAAGACTTTTACTGGACGGGGTTCAAGTTGTTTTAGCTTTGCTTTATAATTTTGAACTCAACTACATTTATATACTGGTTCACGGGGCGCTTCCTCTCACCTCAAACTGGAATCTGTTCCATGGGGAGATCCTCTTCCTTTTAGATTACCTTCATAAAAAATTGCTTTCCGGAAAAGGTATTTTATAAAGTCCTTAATAAAATACTTAATAAACAGCTTTTAAAGCCTGCTAGGGTCCTTGCTGTGACCAAAGTAAAATTCTACGCTAGTTTGCCTTACACTCAGGACAGACACTTCATGAAAGAGTTCACCAAGCTCTTACGAGTTCTTGATATCAAGCTCATTCCCAAAACCCCACTAACTATTGGTCTTCATTCCGGTTTAAGGACCGCCGAAGTCCCTATATGACGTCAAATGTAATTTATAAATACACGTCCCTCGGATGTAATTCGGGGGCTTATGTCAGAGCTACTAGACGTCTGCTCAAACTGCGAATCGACTCCCATAGGGGGTCAGCTACCGTACGGAGGCGAGGATCTCCAACCCTGAATCATCTAGTATACGCAATCAATCTAAAATATGTAAACCGGTAATTAAAAATTAAAACTTTAGTATTATTGACCATAGTTACAACCTAACTGATTTATTCATACTTGAAACACTTAAGATTAAACTGCTTGTTCTTGAATTAAAGTCACTGTCCTAGCTCTACCCTGTTGTTTTTATCTTGATGTTTTCATTTTTTGTTTTTCTCTCTTTCTCCTTTGCCTTGCTTTGTTGCTGTTTCCAGTTCTGTTCTGTTCTGTTCTTTATACCAACAGGTTAGTTCCTTTTCACTTCTGATTTTATGTCATTCCTGTAAGCTTTTGTAAGTTTCATATGCATTTAGTTGATCTTATAAGTTTCATTTGCATTTTAGTGTTTTACTTGTCTTTTTGTATTGTGCAATTTGGTATTTCCATGTCTTCATGTAACTGTACATTTTAGTATTTTACTTGTCTTTATGCACTGTGACTTTTAACTCACCTTTATCTTATGTCAAACTTTGTTTCGTGATATAAGAGGCTTGGATGAGGTATGACATCCTCCTATGTTTGGCTGCATAGGGACGTATATCTTGAAATATCACTGTATCCCTTTCGGGATAGTTTTAATTGGAGTTTTGACGTAGCCGATTTGGCAGGGAGATGAATACGTTTTGCCATGCATGTTTTGCAATTAGAATCTCAAACGTTCAAGAGAAGATGCAATGCATTACTACCCTAAAACAACTCACCTCGTGATTTAATAGTTTGTTTATATTTCTTTCTACCCATTTGTTTAGTAATGTATACATTTTTCTTTCTCCTCTTTTAATAAACGGTGTCTTGTTTCTGTGTTTCATATTATCTTCTGTAATTACCTTCAAATGAACACTTCTGCTTTGGAAGTTTGAATTTCAAGCCACTGATCCCTGTAGGCTTGTTCCAAATGAATAGGGTTTATATTCTGAATAATAATAATAATAATAATAATAATAATAATAATAATAATAATAATAATAATAATAATAATAATAATAATAATAATAATAATGGGAATGGGTATTCAGTATGGAAAATATTCTTTTGTACCCTAGAGAAAAATGGGAGGCAAATTTCCTTGTCCATTAATACTACCAGCCTTTTGCATGCTCAAGTTCACAGAAATAATGGTGTGTATTTTTACGATAATGTGGATCGAAAAGGTACATTAGGTTGTGTGTGTGTGTGCGTGTGTGTGTATGTGTGTGCGCGCGCGTGTGTGTGCGTGAGAAGAGAGAGAGAGAGAGAGAGAGAGAGAGAGAGAGAATTTGTTCCGAAAAGTTTGTCTTCATGTAGGTTGTAAACTGTTAAATAATTCTTATATAGTTAACCGTTGTATTTACAAATCTTTTGCACACAGCAGCAAAATGAATAACCCTACAGTGTGTTGGGTTACGACTAGATAAAATTGATATTGATATTTCATTGTAAAAGTCTTCTCCTTCTCTCCAGACGCACTGCTGTATATGACAATAAAATTTATGCTTTTCCCCTCTTATCACATGAAACATAATCTGGGTGCGTGTTTCTGTGGATACATTGTTTAAACTGTTTGTGTGAGAGAAAGGTGTTTGTAACCACTGCAACTGGGATACTTAAATACTCATTAGATTCTTAAATGAAACACACAAAAAAATAAAAACTAAAGTTTGTTGGATAAAATTCTAACCTCTAAAGAACTGCTAATATAGAGAATCATTGCAAAATAAGGGAAAACATCGTTCAAGTTTTGCACAACGAGAATAAAAGTAACTAACCACTTTTTATAAGTGAAAAGTGTATAATGTTAATGAATGTCTCATCAGCAATGACACTTTATTTATTGTCACTTAGAAACTGACGAACTTTATTAATGCTAAGTGCATATTAGTTTACGTAACCTACAGATATTATTAACACTGGTAACATACGCATATATTATAATAATCATGAAGGCTATTAACATTTGCTTTAGAATTACAGGGAGATAATTCATCGTAATGACTGTAATTCATTTATTACGTAAATTCTGCTCATCCAGTGGAACGATTCCAAATCAGCGACCAACGAATTTTACGTTAATTTTTGGGGGAAATTCGATCTCGCAGCTCGCGACCGAACTTTGGAAATTTCCTGAAATTGGAAAAATTGCCAAAGAAAACGGAGATTGGTTTTTAAAGGCAAAAAACCACAAGAGGATGAGAGCACCAGCTTCAATTTTTCAAGTTTCAAGCTAATTTTGTTTCAAAAGATTAATGCTGGTGCCATTATTAAAGCAGCAAGAGAGAGAGAGAGAGAGAGAGAGAGAGAGAGAAAGAGAGAGAGAGAGAGAGAGAGAGAGAGAGAGAGAGAGAGAGAGAGAGAGAGAGAGAGAGAATTTATCGGTTGTCACTCAGCGTCGGTGAAAATGAAACCTCAACTTAAGCCCATAAAACAAAGAAACAGCATAATGTATGTGTTAAATAAGAAGAGAGAGAGAGAGAGAGAGAGAGAGAGAGAGAGAAGAGAGAGAGAGAGAGAAAGAGAGAGAGAGAGAGAGAGAGAGAGAGAGAGAGAGAGAGAGAGAGAGATTCTGGTGAACGCTAAATATCAGTTTAATCCTGTAAAATAAAGACAAAGCATAAAGTTTGTTTTCGAGAAGAGAGAGAGAGAGAGAGAGAGAGAGAGAGAGAGAGAGAGAGAGAGAGAGAGAGAGAGAGAGAGTTAAGTTAAGTACATCGAGAGAGAGAGAGAGGAGGTGGTTTTGGTGGACGCTAAATATCAATTTAATTCTATAAAATAAAGACAAAGCATAAAGTTTGTTTTAGAGGAGAGAGAGAGAGAGAGAGAGAGAGAGAGAGCTGTTATACCACAAATAGAAAAGCAATTAGGAAATGTAATAAAGGGAACCTTTCCCATGCCATTTCAAGGAAATCCCGTAATTAGAATTCATTTCTTTCACAGATGAACTTTCGCCGAGAGTTTAACAATAGTGACTCAAATAGCCTTCACTAGGCTAGCCTCTCTTTCTTCTCTCTCTCTCTCTCTCTCTCTCTCTCTCTCTCTCTCTCTCTCTTATTTCATTACAGCGATTCAAAATGTTACATAAGCCGCCTTGTCTTGATTCGTCTTTTTATTAAAAACATATCTTCAGGCATTCCTCTCTTCTCTTCTGTTATAAACACTGTAATATACCCTTGCCTTCAAAACTGGTAGTAATATCAATGTGGATCGAGGAGAGAGAGAGAGAGAGAGAGAGAGAGAGAGAGAGAGAGAGAGAGAGAGAGAGAATCTGATCACATCCCCAAAAAGTCATGTTCAAACTGCAAATAACCTGGAATGAAAAACACTTCTAAGGAACATCCAGTGCCAATAACACGACCTGCAATTCAGTCTCCCAAAAATAATACCATTTCCCATTCACCAATTAGAACAACCCCGTTGTGCCGTTGGTGCACCTCACGCGGTGCACTGTAGACATTACCTGAGGTTTTTGGCAGCGTACCTTCGGCCGGTAGCTCCAACCCCTTTCATTCCTTTTACTGTACCTCCGTTCATTTTCTCTTTCTTCCATCTTCCTTTCCACCCTCTCTTGACAGTTGCTTCATAGTGCAACTGCGAGGTTTTCCTCATGTTAAACCTTTCAGACTTCTTTTATTTTTGACTTCCTTTTCAGCATTGAATGACCTCGTCGATCCCAGTGTCTGGCCTTTGACCTAAATTCTATATTCTAATTCCAGCCAATTACAGCAAATCCTTTTTTACGTAATGTAGAGGAGAAACCCGGATTTTCATCTTCTCTTGATGAAAAAATAAACCCCCATTTATTCAACCGGATTTCGACAGAGGCCTCTTTCATGTAAGTTAAAAGTAGAGGCGATTGTTATTTTCATTATTTTTTTCTTCATATTCTGAAAGGACGGGATCTCCCGGCTTTGGTCTTGTAAGGATTCTGAAGGGGAGACTTTCCTTCGAATTAACGTCTCACAAATGGCTGGGGTGTTCCTTCTGTAGGCTCTGCCTTGATTCGAAATTAAATCAGGTAAGAGAGAGAGAGAGAGAGAGAGAGAGAGAGAGAGAGAGAGAGAGAGAGAGAGAGAGAGAAAGAGAGAGAGAGAGAGAGAGATTCTAAATTAAGGAAGGGAGAGAGAGACAGAAAGATCATGATTCTAAACCAGGAAGAGAGAGAGAGAGAGAAAGAGAAAGAGAGAGAGAGAGAGAGAGAGAGAGAGAGAGAGAGAGAGAGAGAGAGAGAGAGATTCTAAATTAAGGAAGGGAGAGAGAGACAGAGAGATAGAGAGATCATGATTCTAAATCAGTGAATTATCACTGAAGAATTTTTAAGTGATAAATGGACGGGCACTGCAGTCTCGATCCGCGACACAGGCAGCCATCCAGCAACTCAATCGGCGTTACCCACTTAGCCATCAAGAGAGGTATAAATTAATGCCGAGTCTGGTGTACTTTATTTCCCATCGAGTGGGGAAATTGTACTTAGCTTCGGCATTAACCCACAGTGACCATGATAGTTCTTTGGTACGTTTGGAACACGTAGCTCTTTTTATGACATTTTTTTATCACACCGTGATTTATATACAATCATGAAGCTATACATGTCGCTTAATATCAAATCCAGCTACCTCGGAATATCGATGGAGAAATTATCACTGAAGGGGAATTTTATAAGTGATAAGTGGGCCGGAGCACTGCCGAGTCTCGATCCCCAGCAACTCGAGTCGGCGTTACCACTGAGCCATCAAAGAGGTATAAATTAATGCCGATCCTGGTGTGCTATTTACCCGTCGGAAACGGGAGTAATTGTAATTAGCTTCGGCATTAACCACCTCGATGATGATGGTTCTTTGGTACCACGTTTGGAACATGCAGCTCTTTTTGGCGACTTTTTTATCACGTGATTTATATATAATCATGAAATACAAATGTCAGCTCTAATATCAAATCCGCTACCTCGAATATCCCGCTGGAATTATCACTGAAGTTATAAGTGATAAATGGACGATTTCACTGCGGAAGTCTCCGACACAGATGCACCATCAGCAACTCCAGTCGACGTTACCAATGAGCCATCAAGAAGGTATAAATTAATGCAAGTCTGGTGGCACTTTATTTACCGCCGAGAGCGGGGAAATTGTGCTAACTTTGGCATTAACTATCGAGTGGGTTATTGCTGAAGCTAAGTACAATTACCCTGCTCTTAGCGGGTAAATAAAGTACACCAGACTCGGCATTAATTTATCCCACTTTCTTGATGGCTCAGTGGTAGCGTCGATGGGTTGCTGGATGGTGCGTCTGTATGTCACGTGGGATCGAGACCGACAGTGCGATGCATTTATCACTTATAAATTCCCGCTCCGATGATAATTCCCCATCGGGGATATTCCCGAGGTAGCGTGGATTTGATATTAGCGACATTTGTAGCTTCATGATTGTGTATAAATCACTGTGTGATAAAAAAATGTCATACACAAATATATATATGTATATACATATATATATATATATATATATATATATATATATATATATATATATATATATATATATATATATACCTATATATATATATATATGTATATATATATACTATTTATATATATATATATATATATATATATATATATATATATATATATATATATATATATATATATATATATATATATATATATATATATATATATATATATATATATATATATATATATATATATATATATATATATATATATACTCTCTATATATATATATATATATATATATATATATATATATATATATATATATATATGTATATATATATATATATGTATATATATATATATATATATATATATATATATATATATGTATATATATATATATATATATATATATATATATATATATATATATATATATATATATATATATATATATATATATATATATATATATATATATATATATATATATATATATATATATATATATATATATATATATATATATATATATATATATATATATATATATATATATATATATATATATATATATATATATATATATATATATATATATATATATATATATATATATATATATATATATATATATATATATATATATATATATATATATATATATAGATATTGTGAAGTGTAGAATAGATAGGAAATTAAATAGAAAAGAGAGAGAGAGAGAGAGAGATATAGAAAGAAAAGTTAGGAGAAGGAGAAATAAGAGTAAAGAGAGAGCCAAAGAACACAGTGATAACGTCCGTCTTTTGTGTCGTGTTATCAGTACGCAAGATGTTTACATTACGGTATATCGTGTTTAAGCCACCAAAAACAGTCTCAAAATGGGAAATAATGGCCTCGCGATTGGCTTCAAGCAAAACATGAGTCAGCACAGTCTAAATGCTTACAACAGCTGATTCTATAGTCCCGCCTTCTCGGAAGGTGTTTTCGTGGAAGTTCCAGGAATTTGGGGGTTGACCGTGTCTGCTTCAACCTCCAATCAATTATGTGTGGGAGGGTCTTTCCCACACCCTCCTAGAATCACCTCCTATCAAGTCCTCTAGAGAATTTGAATCACACCCACTACAGTCCTTCCAATCAGCTACTTGAGGAGGCCTTGCTGATTAATCCCTTCCAATAAGGCTAGAAGGAGGTGGAGATTTACAGATAGCAAGTTTCCTGAGGGTTCAACGAGTGAGAGACCGACGAGGAGACCAGAGTCAGAACTGTGTCCTTCAAGGGAGAGTACTTCTCCCAATCGCTTCCGTGTTCCCCATATAGACTGATTCAAGAGTGATTCGTTTCTATCATTGTAACTTGTTAATTTGTACTGATCTTTATATTAAGTACTAATTAAAAAGTGAAGAAATTACCAGTCTAAAATCTCTATACGCCTTTCTGAGAGATATCAATATTTAAAAGGAATAAATATACAAAGATAGCACATCATCCGCGAAACTATCTGAAGAGACACCTCGAAAAACCAAGGTAAGAAGAAGAGAAAGGAGCTAAAAATCTATGCAAACATATAACGAAGAACGTAAAAAAGGAACAATAAAAACATTACAATTGGTGGCAGCTAAAGTGGATCCAGAAGACGAGACGAAACAAACGAACATTAATGAAATTATCAGTGCAATTATTTAAGTTACAGTGAAACGAAATTCTACAAAACGAACTTAGATTTTTACGACGACAGACAAAATATATCAGAAGAAATAAAAAATACTCAGCGAATAGCAGCTTACAACAGAACGTCGAGTGTGAATAAAACAGTTTATTGCGTCCCGAAGCCAAAAACATTTTGAACTGTTACCGTCAACAAATTGGAGCAAGACGCCGACAGCGATAATAAGCCCGATGTTAGCGACATTGCATCAGTGATTGAAGAAAAACAACGTACAAACTTTCAACAAGATTCCGAAGCGGGAAAACCACAGCGGAAAAACAACGCAGACGTAGTGATCCGACAGCAGAACATTCACCGCCGAATGAACAACATTTAGCGATATCACGATATCAACAACACAACACAGTAAAGGAATTTACTGTCCACTCTCTCTCTTAATAAATAAGTGAAGATATATTTTTTGCATCTTGCTATAAGATTGAAGATTAAGAAAACTCTCTCTAGTGAATAAAATTCTTTTTGCATAAATACCAGCATTACTCTCTCTATGATAAATTAATTATTTAGTAAATTAGCTATTTTTTACTCGGTTGGTGATGATTATTTGAGAAGTTATATATGTAATTTTGTGTACTTATTATAATGAATTTTAATGATATGATGCCCAATTTCATATAAGAATTTATTTTGAGTATTGAAAAAGGTTTTAATTGTGCACTTGAACTCAATAGAGAATTTAATTTTTTTTTTGTGTGACAATTTGACAAAATTGGTTTTAATCTTGGTACAATATAGCAATATTTTTTATTGATGTACTCTGGTGAAAAATTTTTTGTGTGTGGACATGCAACGAGTATTTGATGAATTACTGAACACTTTGTTAGACATTCACATTACGATTTAAAGACCCGTCGACAATTAGACGAAGTCGAATTTCAAGACTAAAATTCCCTCCGCTGTAGTGCAAGGAAATACTAACAATAACACAAATAACCAGAACCAAAAATAGTGTTAATCATTCTAAACTACTACTAACAATAATAATAATAGTAACAATACTAATAATACTAATACTCGCACATTACAATTTTTAATATAGACAGGCGGCCGTCATAACAACCGCCACACGCTTCTGTGGACAGGTGGATGATTTAATCCTGACAAAAGCAGACTCAGAAGCCTATACTGTAAATCATTGGCTAGCAGATGCAGATAGTCATTGTATAATTTCAGAATAACAGATGAAAGAGCTAAGATAAGTAAAGCCTTGTTGCTCGTCAGCTCAGAACAGAACGCACATAAAACTTTGAATTCACAAGTTTTAGCAAACTTAATAACTATGTAGGAATTTAAAAGAATTTGTTTATCACTCTGGGAACCAGTAAGTGAACTGACGGTTTATATAACCTAACTAGATTTCTTAACCCACAATATAAAACAATTGCTAATTTGTACGCAAGCGTGGAGAATGCAATAGAGAGAAAATAAGCGAAGATTTAGAAGACAGGTATTACTATAGGGGAGACAAGGATCAGTTTGGGGCTAGTGCCCCGAAGTGGATTGAGCTACGGCATGTATTAAATTACGTGTCATTTGGAACCATATATAATATTCTTGGAGAAAGAGGAAAAGAAAACTTTCAGAAAAAATAAAACTTGATCCCAGGAAAACAAGCCTTCAACGTGAAGACAATGAGAGAAGAAATCCAAGAGAAAGAGATAAATCTATCAAGAATTCATTAGGAACAACAGAAAGCACAAAATGAAAGGAAAGTCGAAATAATAATCTAATTTTAAACTGAATAATAAATTCTATGATAATTCCAGACAAGCAGGAAATAGACCAAATACCTTCCAGAAATATGCCCAAATACTAAAGAAAATGGAATCCAGATCAAAGGGGAAGAAACAATCTAACAGGTGGACCACTGCGACCTTATAGAATGGTCAAAACTCAAACACAAACACTTCAACCCAAGTGAACTATTCCGCTCAGGGCGAGACCCAAGACAGCCTGCGAAACTGCTGGGTGTAAATCATTTACAAATGGTATGAAAACCTAGAATCTGCACGGTTTGTAAGAAAATGAGGACATTTAACAAAGAATTGCTGGTTTTAAAACACAAAGAGGAAATAAAGAAATAGTTGAATTAAAGTAGTAACCGCTCAGCATCAAATAAGTCTTCAAATCAATGACAATTTATCCCTACACAGAATACCACAAGAAAGTCCCTTCAAGAAGATAAATTAAGAGAAGAATTAGCAAATAGGAGAAGTGAAGGTTCATCCGCACTATCCATATTGCAGAGTAAAGAAGTAGTATTTTCCATGGATGAAGAAGAAATAATCAGAAAGGATTTACCTATCATTAAAATTCAATACAGAATAAATTATGTACTGTCATATGGATTCAGGTAGTACTGTAAGCATAATAGATAAACACACATTAACAGTTGCAGGCGTTAAAGAAACGCTAATTCAGGAGTCAAAAGCAAGATAATAAAAGGAGTAGCGGGTAAACAGATAAAAGTTTGGGCAATGTGAACTTAGAAATAGACCTTTCGTCACATAAAACTGTTGAAAGTTTTATAGTTCTAGAAAACGAGTTCTTTCCCGCACGGGTGTTGTTCTCATATGATTAATGAAGAAATGTGGAATTACTGAATTGCCGAAGGAAGGATTAACGTTGCACAAGATAATAAAAAGAGCGTATGCTTTACGCTTGAAGAAGAAAAGTTTCACCAAATCTGATCAATTTGTCACAGAGACGACTTCAACAAGCAGCAAAGACATACAGAAAATAACATATCATCAAGAGAACAATCAAATTAAAATGAATGGTAACGGAAGGAGAATTTCCAAAATTACAGACTAGAAAGATAAGATGTGCACATCCAGAAATTATACCCTCCAACAAAGAAGTGACCCAGAAATAAATAAGGTGATCTCCAGTGTTCTGAATATGACAAGGAACAAGACATTTATGAGGATAATTATGCAGAGATAAATACAGAACATTATAGCAATGTAGTAATCAGCTATGATAATGAAGGAAATTAGTAAATGAGGTACTGTTAAACAAAATAAATAAAGTAGATATAAAAGATATAATAGTAACTGAAGAAACTAGTATAGATGCAGAACATTGCTACTGCAGAAACAAAGATGAGAGTATGTTGTGTAAGCACTGCTGATGATAATAAAGTACAATTAATACTAAACAGACAGGTAATTTTGCATCCAAAGTGTTTAACAAAAATACATCTAAGGGAAGAAGAGATAGGAGTTAAAGATGTTCTTTACTAAATGAAGAGTTACCAGAATTTGTCAGAATGGATAATTCTTTAGTCCACATGAAGGGTGATACTTGTGAAGTTTATGTCCAGAACTACTCAGATAACAAACTAACACTTTATGCAGGCATTATCTTTTGTAAAGGAATACCTATTAACAATCCATACTAACATTAGAAGAAGCATTTTCTCTGTAACTGGTCAAACATCTGAATTAAGCAAAGAAGTGAATAAAAGATTTTCCAGAAAACAAAGATAGATTAATTCAAGTATTAGAAAAATACAGAGATGTAATAGCAATAGGAGATAAATTAGGTAGGTAGAACAAATGTCCTAAGGCATAAGAATTGTATTAGATGATGGAACAAACCATTCTTTATTCCTAATTACAGATTACCAATAAGCCAAGACCCATAGTTGATAATTTGATAGAAGAAATGAAGAAAGATAGGGTAGTCATTCCTTCTAAATCTCATATAATTCTCATTACTACTTGTTCCAAAGAAAGATGGAAATTGGAGACTTGTGATAGACTATAGAAAGTTAAATTCCAAACACCATCCCCGATCAGAATGCCAGTGATTCGAATATCGTAGAAGCTCAGTTAGGAGATTGCAGGGATATTTTCATCTTTAGATTTACTTAGTGGATGCTGGCAGAAGCTACCTTTAGACGAAGAAGTCGAAACCATTCGCTTCTTCAGCCCACATAAAGAACACTTATAATTTGAAGTGATGCCATTTGGACTCACTTCGGCTCCTTTAACGTTTGTTAGATTAATGCTTCAAATATTAGGATATAGAAAATGTTGCAGTTTACTTTAGATGATGTTATCATTTTTAGCAAAAGATTTAGAAAGTCACCTCAAAACATTAGAAATGATCTTGGAAAGATTAAGAAGAGCAAGGATTAAAAATCAAATTAAAGAAATGTCAATTCTTAATGATCCTTGGAATACTTAGGACATAATTAGTGAAGATGGTCTGCGAATGCAAGCAGAGCAAGATAAAAGCAATAGTTGAATATCAGCTCCTACCAATTTGAAAGCATTGAGGAAGATTCCTAGGAATGGTAAGAGGCTACTATAGACCTTTCATTAAAAGGCTTTGCTACAATGGCAAAACCATTAACAGAATTAACAAAGAAGATGTCAAACAAGATGGAATAAAGAACAAGAGACAGCCTTCCAAACACTAAAGAGTAAAATGACCAGGAATCCGTACTAGTCTACCCAGATTTCTCGAGGACTTTTACTTAGCCTGTGATCATCAGAGTACGGGCTAGGAATGTATTATTACAAAGGACTAAAACAGAATGAGAGCAGTATATTATGCCAGTAGAGTTTTGAATGCTGCAGAAGAATTATAGCACAATAGAAAGGGAAATGTTTAGCATTATACTGGGGTCTAAGGAAATTTAGACACATAATTTTAGGACTTATAAAGTCAATGTACTTACTGATCACAAACCAATTTGTGATTTGTTTAAGAAAGAGAACTTTTACAAATAACATGAAGTTCAATAGATAGTTCATTAGTGTACTAAATTTGCACCAGAATTCAGATATATCCCAGGAAAATTTAATACACTAGATCATTATCCAGAGCCCAAGAAGAAACAGAAATGTACCACTAATACTTTTTGTTTTAGCTGTCAGTGGTAGATTTAGATTTGGAAAAAGTACAAATACAGCAAGGAATGGATACGAAATCAGGCTATAATAGGACAACTAATGACCAGATGAATCTTTAAAACCTGATTTGTTTTAATCAATGGATTACTGTATAAAAAGACCAACAGAGAAGAATGGTTATTCTCGACTATACATCCCGAAAACACTAATCAGAGAAGTTTTAGAACAACACACTCCTTACAAGTTAGCAGGACATCCAGGAATCAAAAGACAACTAAGTCTAACCGAAACTATTTTTGGCCCCATTGTAGTAGAGGATGCCAGAACTTTGTACAAAATTGTGTAGTTTGTAATCGACATAAAGGTAACGTAAATCCAAAAAGCTCCTCTTGAAAAATACCCATCGGAGTTAAATCCATTTCAGGTCGTATCTATGGACACAGGTCCATTTCCAACAACTGTTAGGAGGAATAAACAAAATATTAGTCTTTTTAGACTATCTAACAAGATAATGTAGAGATCGTACCAGTAAGAAATAGGGAATGCAATTACCTGTTAGCAGAAGCTCTTAAATCTAGAATTATTACGAGACATTCATGTCCCCAAGTTCTTCTTTCTGATAACGCAGCAGAATTTACTAATATAGTGAACTTTTAAGAAAATTATGTAGATTTTATAGGATAAATAAATGTCAAATCACAGCATAAACCAAGTTCAAATGGAGCAGTAGAAAGGGCAGATCGTAAGATAAAAGGATATCCTGAAAACTTTGGATTAAACCTAATACAGAAGACTGGGATTTAGCTTTGGAAGATTACATTTACTATAAACAATACTGTAAATGAGACAGTAGGAGAATCACCACACTACTTGTTATACGGATACGAGAAGAGACTACCAAATACGTTACTAGATGATGCAACACCACTATATTGCCTGGAAAACTAGACGTACATATGAAACGATCAAACAGACGAGGACTAGACTTAAGGAAGCTCAGAGTGTCCAAGCAAAGTACTATGACAAAAATACAGCTAAACCAAAAATTGTAGTAGGTGCTCAGGTATATGTTCAGAATCATGTTCCAGAAGGTCTAATGTAAAAGTATCCCGCAAAGTTTCAAAGGTCATACAGGGTATTAGAAGTGTTGAGGATTAAATAAGCTAAGATCATAAGTGAGAGTGATCTAAAGGAAAATTAATTCACATACCAATCATGTAAAGGTAATAAAAACAGACTCTTGGTCCAATAAGAGAATAGTTGAATTATTGAAAGAAGTTGAACAGGAACCAATAAATAACAAATACAATTTAAGAAAAAGATAAATTTATGTAAAGTGTTGAACTAGCCCAGATATAAACAATGTGTAGGCATTAAAATACACTCATGTATACAGAACATCACAGTAAAGGTATTCTTACAGATACAAACATGCGGATTTCTTCTTGGTTATCATAACACTGCTTTATGTGTCATCTGAAGTGTGGTGATCCGGAAGGGTGCACTACTAGAAAAAGGGATCTGTGAAATTAATAAAGGACTTAGGCACTTAGTGAGGTATTGACATTACATCAGTGCTTATCAATGAAGCGGCATTGAAAGATGTCCAAAGGAATTGAAATCATTAATTAGGAAAATTAAGAAAATAACAGTGTTTTACCATTGTTGGAAAAACTAGATAATGACATAGGAAGTGTGTTAAATACAAGATCCAAACATTGTCCCTCTTACCTTTTATAGGAACAACACTTAATCAATTATTTGGAGTCATGACAGACTCTAATGTAGAAAAAGAAAGTGCCCGTACAGACAAACTGGAGAAATGGGAATATTTTACATATTGCTGAACCATTTAATTATTGCCTTGTTTAGTTAACTGTGTAGCTACCATATGAATACGGGAATCACTTGTTATATTCTGCATGGTTTGTCTCCTTCGGATCTTTTTTCCTTGGCTTTAAGGCAGTCTCACTCTGGTCTCTTGCTGGGAGGAGGGTCGAAGGAACTGCCTATTTATTTTTGAGTATTTTTCCGTATATTTTTCATAATATTTTGAATGAGGTTTATTTTTTTATTTATGGGTGTGATTTATAGCATTGTTCTGCTAAAGGAGGAATATTTATTTTACTTACCTTTTGTGTTAATACAATAATTATTTCCTGTTAACTTTTAATTTATCCTTTCTTAGTATTGTTACAAGCTTACAAACCCATCCGTGTCTTATTCTAAATGTTCAGTGAGAAACCTAATTAAGTATGTAACATAATTTGGGCCTGTCCGGGAGCCATTCTTCCTTTTAATGAGCAATTTGTCAGTGTTGTTTGTTCTCATTCAGAATATTGTACATTGTGAGCCATCTGAATACCTGTTATTTTCGATATTGTATTTTATGAAGTGTTGCGCGCCTGCTTTTGAAATATAGTGTCGGTTTATGTTATAGTGCAGTGCCTGTTGACTCGTTTATTCCCAGTATTGTTCGCTTGTTTCTCCTCTCCCCACCGAGACTCGCCCTGAGCAAAAACTTTTTAATCTGTTATAAACTTCACCATCACAGCTGAGAATTCGTGTGAGTTATTCCTATTGACTCAAAGCCCGTTTTTATTGTACTGCATGGTGGGTACAGTATAAACCTTTTCTCTTTGCCTGACACACGAAATGCTTAAGCTGTCAATTTCAGTCGCTTAGGTAATAACTGTTGTTTGACCAGGCAAGCGTTATCCTTGTCCACCTATTTGACTAGAATTAGAGATTTCCGTACACTTAGCCTTTTAAAACCGTATTGTTATTTTTTTTATTTCATTTGAAAAAATATTTTGAACGTTTAGAGGTGAACAAAGTGCTTATAGACGTAATTGTGAGTTACCTTTGCGTTCATTTGTGAAACAGGAATTCAGATAGTTTACGTAAGAAAGCCATTGTTTCAATTTCACAATGGTTTTGATGTGGATAAATTTGTTGGTAATCCTTCTGTTGAACTCTCCACAATTCAATATGCAAAGAAGAAGGACCTTTTGAGTTAGGTTTACGTTTGCAACTACCAGTTAGAAGTAACATGAAAAAGTCTAAAATTCGAAATTTAATTCTTGAACATTACTTAAAGGCTAAAGAGGTAGGAGCTGAAGCTAGACTCTGGATAGTTGAAGACAAGGACACTTTTGACTAACGAACAAAAGACTCGAGTTTGAGCGAATTGCGGTAGAGCGCGAGAAGGAAGAGAAAACTTAGAAAGAATAAAACTAGAGTTTGAAATTGAAAAAGAGAGGATTAGATTGGAAGCAGAAAGAGAGAAAGAGAGGATTAGATTAGAAGCAGAAAGAGAGAAAGAGAGACGTATTTCAGGCTGAATTAGCAAAAGTAGAAAGGGAGACTATTGAATTGCAATTGAAAGCAGAAAGGGAAAATCTGAACTTTCCCGGCTGATAAACGGCAAGAAATTGATTTGCTTGAATCTCAAAAGAAGTTTGACTTATCCAAGAATATGAAATTAGTACCAGACTTCACTGATTATGACCCTGAAGACTATTTTAAGGCTTTTGAAGAAACTGCTTCTCATTTGAATTGGCCGAAAGAACAATGGATTTGACTAATTAAGGCCTAAACTTTCCTGTAAAGCGGCTCAAGTTTGTCGACATATCAAAGAGACAAATGATTATGAAGTTATAAAAAGGCTGTCATAGATGCTTTTAATTTCTGTGGAAGGTTATCGACAAGTTTTTCAATAATAAAGTTAAAACTAGTACTCAGACATACCTAGAGTTTGCTTCAGAAAAATTAAGAGATTTTAGGAAGTGGTTAAAAGCTTCAGCTTATAAATTACCTTTGAACAGTTAGAAAATCTAATAGTGTTTGAGGAATTTGTTAGAAAACTCCTTCACATATAATGTTGTACCTTTGTGACAGACAAGAAAAAATGACTTGTCAAAGGCAGCTTCTTTAGCAGACACCTACTCCCTTGTACATAAAACTAGCAAGAGATTAGATCATATTGTAAAACAAGTTCCAGGTAATACTAGGTGTTAGCACTGAGGAATCTAGGAGTCACTGCTTGCAAATATTGTAAGAAACCAGGTCATTTTATTAAAAACTGTAAAGCACCAAATTGTAAGATTTCGGAGTTAAATAGGAATTTTAAGGATAGGAGTTTTAAAAGTAATCCACTGCATATGATAAACTGTCTTTGCATGTGGTAACACATGAAGCTGTGGATTTGTTTGAAGGTTTTCCAAAATAGATGGTATTGGATCTTTAACATCTGATGGTGCTGAGCATAAGATAAAGATGTTACGTGACACAGGGGCATTACAAAGTTTAATTTTTAAGGAAAGCAATCCCAGATATCAACAAGGCTTTAAATGGTGACTTTGTACTCTTGAGGGATTTAACTCAAACTTCTCGTGCCCCCTTGCAGACATTTTTATTGATTGTCCTTGAAAAAGGTAGAGTGTCGGTAGGTGCGGTAGATAACGATTTTCCTGTGGAAGGAGTATCCTTCTTGTTGGGCAATGATCTGGCTGGTAATTTAGTTGTTCAAATTTGTGGTAACTGATCATCCTAGTGAGGAAATGATTTTAGTAATGATGTAACTTGTGTAATTACTCGATCACAGAAATCAAAAGACCTAGAATGCTCTGAAGTAGTAGAAAATGCAGTGGAAAATATTATGAGCAAAGCTGAGCTTATCAAAGCTCAAAAACAGGATGATACCCTAGTAATTTTCACAGTCAAGCAGTCTCTAAAAGTGAAATTGATAAATCACCTAGTTTTTATTATGAATCTGGTGTCCTCATGAGATTTTATCGCCTGCTTGTTATCTAAGCTTTACACTTGGGGTGAAAAGCACCAGATCGTTCTACCATCCTCTGTAAGAAAACTTGTTTTGGAGGTTGCTCATGATGGGAATGGTGGACACTTGGGGATTCACAAGACTTATCACAAGATTCTAACCATTCTATTGGCCTAACATGAAAAAGGATATATCAGACTTTATCCGTACTTGCCACATTTGTCAGATTTCAGGAAAGCCTAACCAAAGTATACCCAAATATCCTCTTCAACCTATTATAGTTCCTGATGATCCTTTTCATAGGGTAATTATAGATTGTGCAGGACCTCTGCCAAAAATTTAAAAGGGTCACCAATATTTCTCACCATTATGTGTCCTACTACACGTTATCCCATAGCAATTCCCTTTGCGTAATATTTTGTCTAAAAAACTATAGTTAATGCTTTACTTAAAGTTTTCACCACCCATGGAATCCCCAGAGAGTTACAGTGTGACCGTGGTTCTAACTTTACAAGTGACTTATTCAGTAGTCCTGAAGGAACTGGAAATTAAACAAATATTATCCTCAGCCTACCACCCAGAGTCCCAAGGTGTCTTAGAACGCTGGCATCAGATTTTTAAAAGTATGTTAAAAATACTGTCTCGAGAATAATGCACAGTGGGATGAAGGGGTGGATTTTCTATTATTTGCTATAAGAGAAGCTCCACAAGAGTCTCTCGGATTTTCCCCTTTTGAGATGTTATTTGGAAGGTCAGTTTGAGGCCCTCTTAATGTAATTAAAGATGAGTGGTTGAGTGTGCCCTCTTCCAGTCCAGTTCAGTCTGTTAAACAATATATATCAAAGCTCCAGAAAATTCTTTGTGATGTTAGGAAATTAGCTAAAGAAAATCTCGAAGCTCGACAGTTTGAAATGAAAATTAATTTTGATAGATCTAGTAAAGTTAGAAAATTACTCCCAGGCGATTTGGTTTGGCTTATTTTCCTGTTCATAGTTCTCCCTAAAGTCAAAGTTCTTTGACCATATAAGGTACTGAAAAGTGTCAACAATAATACATATGTAATTGAGACTCCTGACCGTAGAAAATCCACTCAAATAGTTCATCTAAATCTTTTAAAAAAATATCACTGTAGGGAACCTGGACCTTGTTCTAGAGACTTAGTTGTTAATATGATTAATATAGATTCTGCATCAGAGAATACCTCTGCAAATGTCAACTCGATTAATGACCTCATACCTTCTTGGAGCCTAGAATCCAATTCAGAAGTTTTACAAAACCTGGAAGTGAAGTTGTCCCATTTACCTAGTGAACATTCTCAAAGGCTACAGACTCTTATTAATAATGTTTCTTTTTGTGACTTTCCCAGGAAAAGTACTGTGCTTCTGCATGATATTGAACTTGTCCCAGGTACGATGCCCATTCGTCAACCTCCATATCGTCTGAGTCCTGATCGAAAAGCACAGATGAAGAGGGAAGTGGAATATTTACTCAAACATGGCCTAGCAGTTCCAAGTAAATCTCCATGGGCTTCCCCTTGTCTTCTAGTACCAAAGGAGGATGGTAACTTAAGGTTTTGCACAGATTACCGCAAACTGAATATGGTAACTATTAAAGATTCATATCCATTACCAAGAATAGATGACATCATAGATTCTTCTGGACAAGCCAGGTACATGACTAAAGTGGACCTTTTAAAAGGGTATTATCAGGTAGGCCTAACAGAAAGAGCTAAAGTCGTTTCAGCATTCATAACTCCATTTGGCCTTTTTCAATATGAAGTAATGGCTTTTGGTCTTACCAATGCTCCGTCCACGTTTCAGAGGCTTATTAATGATACCATTAGAGATCTTGATGGTGTCTTTTGTTATTTGGATGACATCCTCGTAATCAGTGAAACTTTTGAGGAACATATCCGTAGACTAGAATTGTTATTCAAAAGACTTGAAGCTAATTTAACAATTAACCTAAAGAAGACTGAATTTTGCCATGCTACTATTTCCTACCTAGGCCATATTGTAGGTAGTGGGCATGTTCGTCCTAAGACTGCTAACATTGATGCTGTACTTGAGTATCCTGCCCCCACTTCTAAAAAATCACTACAGCATTTTTTGGGTATGACTTCATTCTATACAAAGTTTTGCAAGAACTTTGCATCTGTAGCATCACCCTTAACTAACCTAACTAGCTCTAAGGTCAAGTTCATATGGACTCAAGAATGTCAAGAAGCATTTAATCAACTCAAATTATTACACTGTAGCAACCCTGTCCTATGTACACCTGATTTTAATAAACCTTTTTGTCTCCAAGTAGATGCGTGTGATACAGGGGCTGGTGGAGTGTTGCTGCAAAAATCAGCGGGAGATCATTTTCTGCATCCAGTGTGTTACACGTCTACTAAGTTCCTGTCCCATCAAATGTCTTATAGCACTATTGAAAAGGAGGCACTGAGTTTAGTGTTCGCATTGCAGAAGTTTGAGTGCTATCTCCAGGGAGCTTCTGAGATAGTAACCTACACTGATCACAATCCGTTGACTTTCCTGGAGAAGATGAAGTCACACAACCAGAGACTACTTCGTTGGGCTCTGTATCTACAGAAGTTCCCCTTGAAAATTCTTCACCTTAAAGGAAGTGACAATGTTATCGCGGATGCTCTGTCAAGATCCGGAACCAAAGTACCTTGAACTCCTCGCTCTTCCGAGCCACTCCATTGGGCTTGGCCTTTTGGGGGGAGGTGTGATGCATATTGTTAATATTTTACATATTGCTGAACCATTTAATTATTGCCTTGTTTAGTTAACTGTGTAACTACCATATGAATACGGAATCACTTGTTATATTCTGCATGGTTTGTCTCCTTCGGATCTTTTCCCTGGCTTTAAGGCAGTCTCACTCTGGTCTCTTGCTGGGAGGAGGGTCGAAGGAGCTGCCTATTTATTTTTGAGTATTTTTCCGTATATTTTTCATAATATTTTGAATGAGGTTTATTTTCTTTATTTATGGGTGTGATTTATAGCATTGTTCTGCTAAAGGAGGAATGTTTATTTTTACTTACCTTTTGTGTTAATACAATAATTATTTCGTTAATAACTTTTAATTTATCCTTTCTTAGTATTGTTACAAGCTTACAAAATCCATCCGTGTCTTATTTTTAAATGTTCAGTGAGAAACCTAATTAAGTATGTAACACTTTACCACAGCAATGAAGTACAATTGTGAGTTCTGAATATTATATGATCATTTGTGTGACTGTCCAATTCTCTCCTGAAAGGAAATATAGAATTTTTTAATCCTTGCAAACAGAAGATTGAAGGCAGCTATATATATATACAATAACAAGACCAGCAGAAACCATTATTCACCATAACGAGAGTGGCGGAAACAATTATTTACCACAACGAGACTGGCGGAAACAGCTATTCACCATAATGAGACGGGCGGAAACAATTGTTCACCATAACATGACTGGTGGAAACAATTATTCGCCATAATGAGACCGGCGGAAACAATTATTCACCATAACAAAACTGGTGGAAACAATTATTCACCATAACATGACTGGCGGAAACAATTATTCATCATAACGAGACTGGCAGAAACAAATATTCACCATAACGAGACGAGCAGAGACAATTATTCACCATAACGAGACTCACGGAAGCAATTATTTACCAAAGCAAGACTGGCAGAAACAATTATTCATCATAATGAGAATCATGGATGCAATTATTTATCATAACGTGACTGGGAGAAGCAGTTATTCACCTTAAAGAGACTGGAAGAGGCAATTATTCACCATAACAAGACTGGTAAAATCAATTATTCACCATAACGAGACTGGTGGAAACAGTTATTCACTATAACGAGACTGGCAAAAACAATTGTTCACCATAAAGGGACTGGCAGAAACAGTTATTCACCATAACGAGACTCACGGAAGTAATTATCCACCATAACGAGACTCACGGAAGCAATTATCCACCATAACGAGACTCATAGAAGCAATTATCAACCGTAACGAGACTCACAGAAGCAATTATTTGCCATAATGAGACTGGCGGAAACAATTATTCACCATAACAAGACTGCCAGAAGCAATTATTCACCATAACGAGACTGGCAGAAGCAATTGTTCACCATAACAAGACCCACAGAAGTAATTATTTACCATAATGAGACTGGTTGTAAAACAATTATTCACTATAAAAAGACTCGTGGAAACAATTATTCACCATAACGAGCCTCTTGGAAACGAAGGACACATTTACTTTGGTAATTCAGACATACTCTATGTATTTGTTTGCCTTGATATGACCGTATAATGGTCTTGTCATAAAGGCCTGATTTAAATGTAAAAAAAAAAAAAAAAAAAAAATGGTGCACGAAAGTTTTATTGAAGAAGGTTATCCCAATTTCCCAAGACTCCCATAGGGAGATAGTGCCGTTAGTGCACCGTGCGTGGTGCACTGTAGGCATTACTTAAGGTTCTTTGCAGAGTCCCTTCGATGCTTAGCTGCAACCCCTTTTATTCCTTTTACTGTATCTCCGTTCATATTCTCTTTCTTCCTCCTTACTACCCTAATACGATTCTCCTTGTATTTTGATAATTTACTCACAACTGTATCTATTTATTAATCTGTTAATTTATTTACTTTTATTTCTTTAATAGGTGAGATCTCTTCTTTCTGTATTTTCCTTTACCCCCTCTTACTCCTTCCTAATGATGTCCATATTCTTTGGAAGCTTGAATTCTAAGTCAGTGCCCCCTGTGGTGGGCTTGTTCCATATGAATATGGGTCATCTCCTGAATGATGATAATAATAATAATAATAATAATAATAATAATAATAATAATAATAATAATAATAATAATAATAATAATAATAATAATACTTTTCACCCTCTCTTACCAATTGTTGCATAGTGCAACTGCGAGGTTTTCCTCCTGTTACACCTTTCAAACCTCCTTTACTCTCCATTTCCCTTTCAGTGCTAAATGATCTCGTGGGTCCCAACGCTTGATCTGTGGCCGAAATTCTATATTCAATTCCAGTTTCCCCACCCAGGAAAGGAGAGGAATGGACGAGCCTTTCCTTATCTGTTATTTTTGTTGCTTGTATCAACATGTGTCGAGTTCTCCTCCGGGGCCGGATTTGGAATTTAATAAAACAGAAAAGTGACGGAGACTTCTGAAAAGGATCAGGGGAGCTAAAATTCTCCTATTCACACTTTCTCTTTCAGACTGATTCTTTTTTGCTCTTGTTATTGTCAGTCTGCTTTATTTCCTCCTTCACTTTAACGGACGAGAAACTGAAGATATACTGAATACTGTAAATTTGTGCACAGCAAATACAGCTTAGAATATTCAGACCAAAAGACTCTATATGATTTTGAAATATGTATTTTTACACAGATACTATCCTTTAATCAAGACTTTGAGTCAGTCTATATTTCTTTTTCTTTTCGGGCAAGCTTCTCGGGAATAAGGGAAGATTGCTCAATATTCTTTCCATTTACTTATTTTAGTCAACTGATTGTTTTTTTCTCATCGGTCCGTCGACTACAAGAAGTAAATGGAAAGAATGTCGAATAAATGTTCCTTATTACGGAGAAGCTTGCCTGAAGACGAAAAATTTTGATAAGAAGATAGCATCTGTGAACAAATGTCATTAACTTCAATAGAAATTGCATAAGAGAGAAAATGCATAAGAGAGAAAATATGCCTAAATAGCATATTCTATTTGTTGTTTAATAATGGATGTTACTTTCCATAAATAGTCGGTATTGAAAAAAGGTTTTTTATTATTATTATTATTATTATTATTATTATTATTATTATTATTATTATTATTATTATTATTATTATTATTATTGTTGAGGATTACTCTCCTTTATTTATGTTCGTTGTTATATGTTTGTACGGATTTTAGTCTTTCTCTTCTTACCTTGGTTTCTTTTGAGGTGTCCTTCAAATCGCTTCGCGAATGATGTGCTATCTTTGTATATTTATTATTTTTAAGTATTGATATCTCTCAGAAAGGCGTATAGAGACGAGATCAGTGATTTCTTCACTTTCATTAGTACTTAGTATTATAAAGATCAGTACAAAATTAACAAGTTACAATGATAGAAAACGAATCACTCTTGACTCAGTCTATATGGGGAACACGGAAGCGAGGGGAGACGTACTCGTTGAACTCCCAGAAAACTTGCTATCTGCAATCTCCACCTCCTTCTAGCCTTATTGGAAGGATTAATCAGCAAGGCCTCCCCTTCAAGTAGCTGATTGGAAGGACTGTAGTGGGTGTGATTCAAATCTCTCCTTAGAGAACTTGATTGGAGGTGTGTGAAAGACCCCTCCCAAACATAAGTGATTGGAGGTTGAAGAAGTACATCACTTGGGCCAACCCCCAAATTCCTGGAACTACCATGAAAACGCCTTCCTGAGAAGGCGGGGCTATAGAACCAACTGCTGTAAGCATTTAGGCTGTGCTGACTCATGTTTTGGTTAGCTTCAATCGAGAGGCCATTATTTCTCACTTTTACAACTGTTTTTATGGCTTCAACACAATATACTTCAATGGTTCATGTAAACATCCCGTGTATTGATAACATGACACAACAACAGCATTTGGGTGTTATCACTGTGTTCTTTGCCTCTCTCTTTATTCTTATTTCTCTCTCCTTCTCTCTCCTAACTTTTTCTCTTTTTATCTCTCTCTCTCTTTTCTCTCTAATTTCCCTATCTATTCTACACCACAACATTATTATTATTATTATTATTATTATTATTATTATTATTATTATTATTATTATTATTATTATTATTATTATTGTTGTTGTTTTTGTTATTGTTCTTGTTATCATTTCTTGGGAGAAGACCTCTATGAGACAAACTTCGTGGGAAAGAATGGCACTCTGTATACCGCTGAACTTTCATTTCGCCTTATCAACTTAGTGTCTTCGTTTCTGCAGGAAAATTATGGCAGCTTCGCACACCTGCTTTATAATTTACCTGCTGAAACGAAGACACTTATACCCCAAACTGAGAAGGGAATTATTATTATTATTATTATTATTATTATTATTATTATTATTATTATTATTATTATTATTATTATTATTATTATTATTATTATTGGACAAACAAATCCACAGTTATGTATGGGTACATTTATCTAAAAATAAATCTCCACAGAGAGCTTTCGGGAATCTGTTCGAAAAGGGGGGAATCAACAGATTCCTGAAAGCTTCTGTAGAGACTTATTTTTAAATATATGTACCCATGCATATCTGTGGATTTGTTTCTCTATTTCAAGACTAATGCTAACAAGAGTATTTCTTAATTATTATTATTATTATGAGCAAATTTAATCGGGATGCAAAGTGAGGTAATTGAAGAAGCGCATTACAAATATTTCTTCAAGGCAGAAAGGTCTCTGAAAACTCTTGAAAGACTTCTCGATATACCATACAAATTGCGCATCATCTCAGGAATAATAATAATAATAATAATAATAATAATAATAATAATAATAATAATAATAATAATAATAATTCTATTTCACTTAAGTCTGATCATTGTTCTGAAAGACCTTTATATTCCACAACTAATATGTTAGAAGATAAATTTTCAGCGTAACATAAAGTCTGGCTTGAAAACAGAAAGATGTTTCATAAAGGTATTTAACTCTATAGTAAAGATAATATTCATAAAAATTTCAAACTAGTGTGAACCACTAAAATGGTGGAGAAATCCACAGTGGTGTCAATGTCATATATCAGATGAATACGAGCTTTCTAAGATAATATTTTTTCTTATGTTGGAATTTTTTATACGTCTGCGGCTTGATCAATGTGACAAAAAGAATTCAGCAAATGAAAAAAAGTAACAATAACAACATTAATACTAATCGAATACAATCTATTGACTTTGTTTGAAATCCATGGATGTTTTGATGGAAATATATTAACCTAGGCACAGTAATATTATTAAAAGAATATGTATAATTTGAATCAAAAGATTCCCAGGAAGAAGTGAAAAATAATTCAGTAAATAAAGAAAAGTAACAAGAAAATCATTAGTACTAGTCAAATATGATCTGTTGTCTTTATTTGAAGTGGTAAATGTTACGATGTGAATATAATAACCTAGGCACAATTATTGTGATAAAAATGTTGTATAATTTAGATAAAAAGATTCCAAGCCAAACATGAAAAAGAATTTAGCATAAAGAAAATTAACGAGAAAAACATTGATCGTAGTGAAATAAAATCTAATTTTTTTTTTTTTTTAGTCATAAATGTCGCGATGTAAATATCATAACCTAGGTACAACATTTCGTCCCAATTCTGAGAAAATAGGCTTCAAAGATTTTTATATTATTCAGAGCTTCTAACTGTCTCATCTTCTGAGATAATTTGGCTGCCAAATGTGACAACGCAAACAGCTGAAATTTTGATATACTACAGAATATAAAAAACTGAGACACTTCGACTGTAAAACTCAAAAACTTAAAAAAAAATGAGATATGCCAGTTCACCAAAACAGGAACGAATTATTGCAAAACAATAATGTATAGTTTAGATAAAAGGATTTCAAGAAAAATGTGAAAAGTTGACACAGGGAATGGCAAACGAAACAGCTGGTGCCGACTTGCACAAAATCTGCAAATAATTCCAAGGCCAGACGAGAGAGAAGCTGGACAGACCAGACTTTAAAACTTGGCTACCGAACTCGAAAGCCCAAACGCCAATAAAGAAAGTGACGTCCAACAGACTTCCAACTCAGAGTTCGACGTCAGCGATTGGCAAAGGCCTCGATGGAGGAGGATTCTCCACCCTGTTGATATTATAACTTTTATTGCATGCTCATGCGCCAAAATCGTGATGAATTGAACTTATAAACTTTGAAGCGTTTTACTGAACATTATTTTCCTTGTGGTTTAATACATTTTCATCTATTAATGCATGTAACGACCCGGGTGGGTCGTTATGCAGGTTCTTTAACATACTCAGGACGGGGCTGTCTTGACTGACGGCAGATGCAACAAACAAAGGAGGGGAAAACAACAAAAACAATATAATGAGCTCTAAATTAATTTATTTACAATATTTACAAGTGAGTCAGGTCTGGTAAAAAGATAAAAACCATAAATACAAGAAAAAACCAAAAGGCAGCACTAAACAAAATCAAGTTAAAATAAAAAAAGTAGCTTTAAAAAAAAAGGCAAAAATAAACAACAGCAGGCAGAAAAAAAAAAACAAACATACGTCCTCCATCGGGGCACCAAGACAGCCCTCAGCTGCACGACAGGGACAAAAACCCACAAACCAGAAAACCCCGATGGAGACGTCAGGACAGCCTCACGCTGTCATCAAAGATGAGCAGCTCGTGGTCACACGACTACTCATGGTCACACTCCACCTCAACGACGTGCTCCACTTCGTAGGCGTGCTCCAATTTGCTGCTCATAAACTCGACCAACGTCGACTCCAAAACTGCCTGCTGCTGCTGCCACTGCCGCTACTCTCTCTGCCCTACCAGACCCGACTGGCGAAAGAAAAACGGCAGCTCACCGACGAGAACATCAAAACAAAAAAACTTGAAGGTAAGGAGGCAGCAATCCACAAAGGGGAACGAGCGGGGAACCAGCAGTTCCCGCAAAACCATCACTTAACGTGACACCTCCCCACCTAAAAGAAAACAAAAAAGATTATTATTTTTTTTATACTCATGATCCCCTCCAATGCCGTAACAACCCCGCCAGCCAAAAACAGAGCCGCCCTGTCACAGTCGCCATTGTAACGACCCGGGTGGGTCGTTATGCAGGTTCTTTAACATACTCAGGACGGGGCTGTCTTGACTGACGGCAGATGCAACAAACAAAGGAGGGGAAACAACAAAAACAATATAATGAGCTATAAATTAATTTATTTACAATATTTACAAGTGAGTCAGGTCTGGTAAAAAGATAAAAACCATAAATACAAGAAAAAACCAAAAGGCAGCACTAAACAAAATCAAGTTAAAATAAAAAAAAAGTAGCTTTAAAAAAAAAGGCAAAAATAAACAACAGCAGGCAGAAAAAAACCAAACATACGTCCTCCATCAGGGCACCAAGACAGCCCTCAGCTGCACGACAGGGACAAAACCCCACAAACCAGAAAACCCCGATGGAGACGTCAGGACAGCCTCACGCTGTCATCAAAGATGAGCAGCTCGTGGTCACAAGACTACTCATGGTCACACTCCACCTCTACGACGTGCTCCACTTCGTAGGCGTGCTCCAATTTGCTGCTCATAAACTCGACCAACGTCGACTCAAAACTGCCTGCTGCTGCTGCCACTGCCGCTACTCTCGCTGCCCTACCAGACCCGACTGGCGAAAGAAAAATGGCAGCTCACCGACGAGAACATCAAAACAAAAACTTGAAGGTAAGGAGGCAGCAATCCACAAAAGGGAACGAGCGGGGAACCAGCAGTTCCCGCAAAACCATCACTTAACGTGACAATGCATTTTTTCTTTTTTTAATTTTCTGTAAAAGAAAACTGTTGTGCCAGCTTTGTATGTCCGTCCGCACATTTTTTTGTCCGCACTTCTTCTCTCCGCCCCCAGAGCTTAAAAACTACTGAGGCCAGAGGGCTGTAAATTAGTATGTTGATCATCCACCCTCCAATCCTCAAAGATACCAAATTGCAGCCCTCTAGCCTCAGTAGTTTTTATTTCATTTGAGGTTAAAGTTAGCCATAATGGTGCGTCTGACAACGATATAGGATAGGCCACCACCAGGACGTGGTTAAAGTTTCATGGGGCGCGGCTCATACAGAGTTATACCGAGACCAACGAAAGATAGATCTGTTTTCGGTGGTCTTGATTATACGCTGTAGCGGCTGTACAGAAAACTCGATTGCGCCGAAGATTCTTCGGGGCATTTTTTACTTGTTAATAAATGAGATCTCTACTTTGTGTATTTCTCTTTACTTCCTCTTACTTCTTCCTAATGAGCACCATATTCTTTGGAAGCTTCAATGTCAAGTCAATGGCTCCTGTGAGCTGTTTCCATATGAATAGGATTCATATTCTGAATAATAATAATAATAATAATAATAATAATAATAATAATAATAATAATAATAATAATAATAATAATACTCTTTACTGTCCTTGTTTTTATTCCTTTTTTTTCCTCAGTTCTTTCCTACTTCTGGTTTCCTTCTCCCTCCAGAGGAACCAGACTTCTCTGGGATTTTTAAAATCCGCTTTGCAAGGGGATGTTCGTCAGACCAAGATCTAATTCCGTTCCCCGACACCTCTTAATTCCCAGTTCCCCAGCAAGAAGGAAGTCCTTTCATCCATATTCTTCTTCAAAAAGTTTTATGCCTCGTAATAACAAATAAAGAGATCAATGTAAACATTAAAGAACAGAAAGGCCTTTATAGACAGATGACAAAATTTAGCAGATATTTATATGACAAAAGAACGCAAAGATGGCTGCAAATATCTTAATATACCCTACAAAAATTGTAATTTATATTATAGATTTATTTGCAAACTTCAATATGAAATGTCTGATGTTTTGTTACCCTTTCCTCAGGCTAAAAGACGGTACACCACCAGTTATTTTACCTGAAGAGGAGACCCAAGTCATTCACCCTTCAGGCCTAGAAAGTGATTCATACTAATTTCTTTTATGTGTATTGTATTACTCTCAGTTGTATACATAATGGCACTACATTTGAAAAGAATAAAATATAGAATTTAAGCCAAACCCTGCAGTGCACTGATTGCCGTACCCCCGCTGCGGGGCGAAATATATTTGAAAGGAACTACATTTGAATATACCGCCAACCAGTTTGCTGTAATGAACACTTGCTGACAGCTCTATCCAAGATTCTTGCCGAAATTATATTATAACCACCTGACGTCATTCTGATAAGGAGAGCGTAGTACATCGTTACAGGGCACATTATTATGCGGTGTTTGTAACCATAAGTTCCCTGTTGCTTGTCTCTCCCAAAATTAGATATTGTTGCACATGGAGAAACAAATCCACAGTTATGTATGGGTACAAATATATTTAGAAATAATCTATACAGAAAGCTTTCGGGAATCTGTTCGATTCCCCTTTTCAAAGCTCTACATTTAGATTTATTTTGAAATAGATTTGGACCCATACATAAGTATGGAATTGCTTCTTCATTACAAGACACATGCTACTATGATTATTTTTTATTGTTCACACATAAATACAAACACGCTGAATGACAACACTATACATTTGATACTTGAAATGAAACATAAAAGCTTCAAGTTCATAACGGCATATCTCCTGATGTTTGTAGCAAACATCTTCCAGGTGATGGAAATGAGCATGTTACGCTGAACTGAAGTGTTTTCAATCATATATTTATCCTGTAGGGGTAGTGCCGTCAGGGCACCCCATGCGGTGCACTGTAGGCATTACTCAAGGTTCTTAGCAGCGTCCCTTCGGCTCCTAACTACAACCCCTTTCATTCCTTTTACTGTACATCCATTCATATTCTTTTTCTTCCTTCTTGCTATCCACCATCTCCTAACAATTGATTCATAGTGCAACTGCGAGGTTTTCCTCCTGTTACACCTTTCAAACCTTTCTGCTCTAAATTTCCCTTTCTACGCTGAATAACCTCATAGGTCCCAGTGCTTGGCCTTTGACCTAAACTCTACATTCTGTTTATTCCCAACATATATTTAGGTTTTAGTGTTCTTATTACTTTCTTATTACTATTTTCGAGGTAAGGAGAAAAACAGAGATACTCGGAAATGAATGTGACTGAATGTATCACATTCACAAACGACTTCATCACACATCCATAAAAAGTGACCCACTGAAAAAAACAAATATTTTCTACATCATTCGTTCATTTAATCTAACCTGTTGAATTCACTGGCTTCGGTAATAGAATAACGTCAGCACATTTATGTATTTCAGCTCTCTCTAATTCGCCTAAATTAATTGAAACCAGAAACTGTTGCGTCCAAACGGGTTTGACTTTTCGTTTTATTCAGCGGAGAATTTTGAAGGGAGAGTGGACGGGATTTCAGCCATAAAATACTCATTTAATTACAAGCCATAGATTTTTTTTATTTTTTGAAATGTCACGTTAAACCAGGGTTGACCTCACAGATAACGAAGATATAATTACCCCTTTTACATCCGGATATATATATATATATATATATATATATATATATATATATATATATATATATATATATATATATATATATATATATATATATATATATATATATATATATATATATATATATATACACACACACACACACACACACACACACACACATATATATATATATATATATATATATATATATATATATATATATATATATATATATATATATATATATATATATATATATATATATATATATAAATCAGTACTTATGTATCGTAAGTAAATAAAATTATCCTTTTAAAGTTATGCTGAACATTTGCTTATATGATGATAGACCTTTAAATTCTTAGTTAGTAGTGACATGATTAATATAAATGCTCTTCCTGCATAAAATAGTAAATTGCTCTTAAGGCAGAAATCTGTAAGAAACGTCACTGACAATTCACGAGTAAATATAAAACTAACAGAAGACTTATAAAGCGTTTTATGTTTACCGTTGTAGGTCCGGCTGTAGATCTAAATGATCACTCGCCTTTGATGTCTGCCTTTCAAACATCCATTTTGCTGAACATTTTCTTTTGCAAAAGGAAATTTGAACAGCAGAATTGCCAATGTATAAAAACAACTGATTTTGAATTTACACCCTTATAATATTTTAGTAGAATATTTCAGAGACCCTATAGTATATGTTTAAACGCTATTTGAGATTATTCTGATCTCACAAGAAAAATATAGAAAATAAGATTCTCGTTTGGCCGCGAGAGAGAGAGAGAGAGAGAGAGAGAGAGAGAGAGAGAGAGAGAGAGAGAGAGAGAGAGAGAGAGAGAGAGAGAGAAACTTATTTATTCGTTTCCTATTCAACAATATTGTTAACTGAAGATAAATTTGCAAGAAAAAATTCTGTTTTTTACAGCTTTTCCATGAACAGGATAAACTGTCTAATTTACTGAGATATGAATAACGTTACTCAGCTCTTGACTGTACCTTTTTTTAAGAGTAGTTCTGAAAGACAATTCAGGTCAAAGAACTCCTCTAAGGCTGGCTCATATTAGTTAGTAATCTTACGTGTAGATCTTATTTCCAATGAATTAGATTTGCTTAACAAGCTGCAGTGTTGTAAAGATTTTAAAGTTGTCTCTGGAGAAAATTGTTCATGTTTAGATAAGATTTCTTCCATTGTCTGGTTTCTCCTTCACACTGCATGTAAGAGAAGTGTATTGTAGATGTTTGAATTTCTAAAGAAAAGAAAATAAAATAAAAAATCCAAAATAATGATTTTTTGAATAAATATTTTCTTTTTATTAAACCTCATTTTAAAAACTAATATTTTACGTTTTTCCCAGAGAGATTAATTGGTTTTACTTTGAAAAATTTTTAAGAGTTACGAAATTGTTATTAGACTAACATAAAAGTCACAATATTTTGTCATGCATATTCAGGTTTTCTGTTAGAAAACAAAATGTATACCTAGAGAAACAAAAGCCGTAAACATCATCTTTTCTACAACTTGCAAGAAAACACGAAGGGCTCTTCAGTCATCGCTCTGAATTACTCAGCAGTCAAGAACTCTGTTGAAGGCATTCCTGCCCTTTGAAAGTAAAATTGCGTGATCAAGATGATTCTGAGACCCTCAGTATAAAGGAGAGTCCAGAACGCTGATAAACTGTTTACGCTAATAATGATAAAATACTTCCCTTCTTATTTGGTCGACAAAGTATAAACTCGATTTCTATCCGAGGCCATATTGCACTAGTGACAAATCACACTACGTGTGTGGGACTCCAAAATACCGCCACTAAGTTCAGAGGGTGTTTACTCAAGAATTCTAAATGAACCCCTTCCACATACATTGTACTTAAAAAGATTAACTCTCTGTCTGTCTGTCTGTCTGTCTCTGGCATTGATGGCAAAGGTAGATGTTATGCCAGTTTGTAATATTAAGTAAATTTAATCTGTGTGTGTGTGTGTGTGTGTGTGTGTGTGTGCCTTCCTTGACCCTATCTTCATAAGTAACGCTTGGAAACTTTGGTTGTGTCGAAACAACCAAGGAGAGGAAATTAATGGACAGGTGTACCAGGTACCAGGCGGATAGGAAGCAACTGCGACAACAGATTTATTGACGGGTAGCTCAGCAAACGGTGGGCATCTATCAAAGTGACAGTCGGGGAGACGGCTACTGCCTGTCTTCACAGTAATGAATGGCCGTTATCGACCCAGGTGGAGAGAAAGCTTTTGCCCAATAACCTTGCTTAAAAGAAAGACTCAAAAGAACGGCCTGAAAAGGAGTCATGTTAAGGCTTGGGCTTTCCAAGTTGGATCTAGGCGAGGGACTGGGTGACTGACACCGGAAAGGACCAGTGGAGAGTTTTTATATTAGTAGTTTTTTTTTTTTTTAGTGGAAGTTGAAATAGATGAAAGGAGTCAAGCCCGACAATTTGCAATTCCTTTATATACAGTATATATATATATATATATATATATATATATATATATATATATATATATATATATATATATATATATATATATATATATATATATTTTTTTTACGTTTTTCCGTGGTTTTAGTTTGAAATATGCTCTGTGAGACAGGTAGCAACAATTTAAGGTAATTTAGCCTTGTGATTCTGACTTCGTGGGTATGGGAAAACGTAAAAAGAGGAAAACAAAGGAGAATTTCATATGAGCATAGGGCTCTGGTTACTGAGGGAAATATTACGTAAAACACGTGGGCACATTTAAAGTAGTGTATTTACATAAATGACATTAGTACGGGAAAGAGGAACTCAGTAGATTGAATGAAACTGGGGAATTCCAGCCACAGTCCGAGAAGCTTCCACGATAGGATCCTCTGAAATGAGAGATATGCACATTATACGCCAGTAATGAAAATAGACAAAAGAATAATGAATTCGAAGCTGCACTGAGGGTGCCAAAGGAGTAATAAAGAATTAATACTGCCGATGCAAGAGGCGCACGGACATTAGACAAGGGAGATTTCTGGCTTTCTCTTTAAGAAAATATTACGAGACAAAAGCGTGACTGAAATGGGGCTCTTCCAGGGCACTTTACCTTAGCAGATTTTCCGAGGGCGCGTAGAAGGCAGTCCGTGGGTGACTTGCGATTTCCGAGGGCGAGTTTCTTCCACGTGGTGAGATGCAAGGCTTCCGTAAAGGGGCAAGGCGATGGGGACTCCTCGAAACTCCAAGCAATGGCGTGTGGGCTCGAGGAATACGGTCGAAGGGCACGAGGAAAAGTATACTTTGGAAAGGGCCACGTGGTTAGGATGCAAGGGCATCGATGGGGCCAGGTGTTGGGGACGTCTTCATTCCATATCTTCCAGCCCGCGTGTGTGTCGAGACCTCGTGGGCTTTTGCTTTTTATCCCCTCGTATGGGGCAGGGGTGCGCCCAACACAGATGTTTGACTCATTGCACCTGCTGCCCGCAGGGGAGGTTTTGGCCTGTAGGAGAGACACCCAAGCCAGATTACTTTTGCCTCGAAGGAAAGATCTTTATCAAAAATGGGAGCGCCTTTAATCTTTTAAACCTTGTTTTTAAGTCGATAGACAGATGGTCTATTGATCGGCCGGCTGGCAGTAAATGAACAACCAACAACAACAAAGAAGGGGGGGGGAGGCAATTTGCTAGCGAATTCTTGCTAATCATAATACCTCCCCATACAAGATGATGTACATACCTCCTTCGGGTGTGTACATCAATATTCAAGAATGAGCGGCAAATGCTTTACGTTACTCTACATTCTGCCTTGCAATGAACTTTGCTCCTAAGGGTTTTATGAAGCTGTGACATTACTTTTAATAACACATTGGGACAATTTTCGTTAACAGAACGCAAAGTGATTTAAACACTTGCAAAAGAATAATTACTTTAGATTTGGTTACCCACTGTAACTTTATAAAGTGACTCGAACAATTGTGAATTAATTAAGATTATAGGACCACGTATATGAGGCTATGGCCAACAAATGAAAAGAAATGGTTATTGTTCAAGAATTAAAATACACGGTTACTTAATTTTAGATAAAATGCATGCGGTTAGTACAATCTGCCTTGAAGAGGCTGTGTAAATGAAAAACAGCATTTATTTATGTAAATGACATCCCCTTTACGCGATACTGTAATGACTATACATATTCGCATTGATAATTTATCTTCGTTTTAACGTGCTTTGCTCAGCTATCGTTCAATGCGAGCTGAGGATGACCCACACACTGGGAATTTGACAGTCGTGTGCGGGCGAGAGTATTCGCGAGGTTTTAATTTGCTAACCTTAAACTACGCTAATTTTATCGTCCACTGCCCACTCAACTCCATGTTATGACGGGGCGAGCAGACAAAAGATGTGGGGTCTTATAATGGAAGGGGAAAAGGGATAATAATAACAAAAGGAAAATTACCAAGACGTTACGAATGAAACTTGACTGCATATGAAAGGCGGGACACGTCCCTCAGAGCTTACAAAAGGGGCATTTAAATCACAAGGGCAAGAGTTTATGACTCGCGATTCATTAAAATTAAAGATAAATAAATGACTAAAAGAAAGTAAATGATATTGGCAGTAGAACTAAGGGAAAAAGAGGGAGGGTTTTATTGTGTTAGGCGGGAATTTCTCGTCCTACGCCTATAAATTACGGCCCGGACTATCCTTTCAGTCCCAGGGCGCGAAAAGTGCACCCGAAGGGCGCGACTCCTTCAGGAGGGGCTGACACGCACGCCCGGTGCCAAGGTATGGGCGCAAGGGCGTGCCACTTCTCACTCTGTTATTCTTAATGATTTATACATTGTGTGGGGAATGGTATCCCGTATTTAATTGCCTCTTGTGGGGATAATTTAAGGGAAGATTAGTAGAGGTGATAAGAGATAGCAGTTCCTGAGGAACGGAAGAAGATAGAGGAGGGTCTGACATCCCCTTCTGGATTAGGGGTGCCAAGACCTTCGAAAAATGAAATGGTGGCACAGGTGCCATGGGGAGCTCTAGAGCTCTTTGTAAATTACCTGGAATGTCCCACGCCCGTGGTAATTTCGCCTCGAGCCTTTCTTAATGGGACAGTCGTCCTCGGCCGGGAAGCGGAGGGCCCGCGACCGAGGGGCGCACGGAGTACCACCTGGGCCTGCTGATGCGACAGCTGACGCAGGAGTGTTCCGTGCGGGTTCTACCATGATCCGTCGCAGCTCTTGTAGTTCATCGGCCAAGTGAGATAGGGCAGAATCCTGACTTGCAATTGCGTCGGCGACGAGCTGAGGCAGAGAGGAGGCGGTCGGGGGTGGCGTGAGCGGCTCGCAGGTAACGTTGACCAGCTCAGGCACGGGTTGCGAGGCCGCACCTGCAGGTGAGCTTCCGCGGTGGTCGGGAGGAACCGTCTCTCTGACCGACGCTGGTAGCGGTGCCAGGCCGGGGAAGAGAGGGGTCCTGAGTTGGATCCCGTGAATGGAGATCGGCGTGGCGCTCTGGCGCTGGCACTAGGGCAGCGTCAGGCGCTATCAGAGGTTTCTTGGGCTCGTCGGTCAGGACGGACGAAAAAGACTTGGCCCTGCTCGGGGCATGCAAGTGGCACCGGCAGGAATTTGGCATCTCCTGAAGGGAGATTTGATTGGGGCCCTGGCACTGGCACTGAGGCAGGGCCGGGCACTGGAATGGATCGGGAACCGATCGAGGGGGCCACTGTACATCGTACTCAGGTGGCACTGGTGGGGACTGCACGTCCTCCTGGTACCCAGGGGCGCCAGTCTTGACTGAGGAGAAGCGGGGAGGATTACTCGCGCCCAGCGAATGATTCGGGAATGGGGACCCCTAGATTGTCGTGATTTCGGTGGGGACTGAAAGTCCTGTCCCAGGATGACGTCATAGCCTCCGGGAGATGGCTTGCTACTGCAAGATTGCAAATTTTGGATTGGTGAGGTCTTGTGACTCTCAATTGGACCGTAGGGAGTATCATTTTAAATTGATTTATTCCCTCGATCGTGACGAGTTTTCGTCTATTGACGATAGCTCCGTAGGGAACTCTGTCCCTTCGGATGAGGGAGATTTGGCGCGCCCGAGTCCTCGAAAGCAGTGACTCGGCGCGCGGGCTCGCTACCTCGTGGAGGGGCCACGTATACAGGCCCTTCGGCGGAGGGCCTAATGACTTGGGATCTGTGACGGCCAAGGCGACGGTGGGAGTAGTTGATTTATTATTGCGTGGGCATTTTTGCCCATGCGGAGAAATGGCCATAGACCTTGCACGCCGTGCAAAAGGTCTGGCTAAATCTTTCCGCGCTGCCCCTGTGGAGGGCGCAGGCGAGTTATTTGTCGGTTTTCCGGGAGAGAGGAGCCGGTTTCTTGTTCCGGCACTGTTCGGAGGAATGCCCGTTTTCTTGCAATAATGGCAAGTTAGGGGCTTGCCCGAGTTCCCATTTTTGTGGGAATTTGAACCTCCGAGGAGGGACGGGGATTTATCTTCCGCCCCATGGATCCTTCTTGAGGGTGGTGAGTTTCCCACATATCTGCTATTCGGCAACACTCGGTGAGTGTTGCTGGGGCTTTTTCCACTATATGAGTGGCGAGGGCAGGAGGGGCGTAGCGCAGGAAATGCTCGAATTTAAACCGCTCGAGTACCTCGGCGGTGTTAGTGGCTCCTTCGGAATCGAGCCATTTTGTCAACGCCCGCTCGAATGTCAACTGCATGGTACGCCTAATCGGACCAAGTCTGGCCTGCTTCTCTGGGCTGCTCTCTCCAACGTCTCCTCCACCGCTCGGGGTAATCTCGGCATATGCCTTCCGTAACTGCTTGGTGTATGGCTTCCCAGTTTCCCGATCGCCTGCAGGAAGGGCGTGGTAGGCAACGAGGGCCTTTCCATTTTGGCAGGAATTTAGTGAGAACAAGGGAGATTTCTGCGGGGAGAGATCGCAGCACTCCAGGACTCGTTCGGCCCTTTCAAGCCATACTTCTCTCTCGGACTCTCTCTTCTCCATTTTGGCATGAACGAGTGAGCTTGGCTGAGGGCACTCATTCCCGCGGCAGGGGCGCGGGGTTGGCGTGCTGTCGTCTCTAGCACCTGGAGCTCTTGGCCAAAAGTTCTCTCTCCTTTTTCTTGGGCTTCTCTCTCTCTCTCACGTTCTCTTGCTCTCTCCACCTTGGCATCGTCCACTTGTTCTTGAACCCATGCTCTCAGATCTTGCCCGATAGTCCCATGTCCTTCCCAGTGGACATGTAGAATTTGAAATTCTCGTTTTGTTGGGCTCTGGTATTAGCCATCTTGGAATAATGGGTATAGGATATGTCTGAAAAGACTCAATCTTGCAGGAATTTGTTAAAATTGGATGTCTGTCTTGGAAAGACGTTAAAATTGGACGTGTCTTGGCGAACGAAGTTTAATATGCGTCTCGGAAGACGTAGTTGGATTTTGTCACGCTCGGACTTGGCCGGCTGTAGCGTGAAGTTAAGGAGTTGTTCTAACGAACTAGAATGATCAGTCCCGTAAGGGCTTAGATGTGTGTGAACTACACTATATAATGTCTCAAAAGGACTTAATCTTGGGTTCCCGCAGGAATGAGAAATTCTCGCCACGTGAGACGTAGAATTTTTGTATGAGTCTCTGAGGACTGGAATTTGGAGAAATTCTCGCCACGTGCGACGTAGAATTTTAGGAGTCTCTGAGGACTGGAGTTTGGAGGAATTCTCGCCACGTGCGACGTAGAATTTTAGGAGTCTCTGAGGACTGGAATTTGGAGAAATTCTCGCCACGTGCGACGTAGAATTTTAGGAGTCTCTGAGGACTGGAATTTGGAGAAATTCTCGCCACGTGCGACGTAGAATTTTAGGAGTCTCTGAGGACTGGAATTTGGAGAAATTCTCGCCACAGGCGACGTAGAATTTTAGGAGTCTCTGAGGACTGGAATTTGGAGAAATTCTCGCCACGTGCGACGTAGAATTTTAGGAGTCTCTGAGGACTGGAATTTGGAGAAATTCTCGCCACGTGCGACGTAGAATTTTAGGAGTCTCTGAGGACTGGAATTTGGAGAAATTCTCGCCACGTGCGACGTAGAATTTTAGGAGTCACTTAGGACTTGGAATTACGATTCGTCCCTTAGGACTTAGAAATTACTAACGGGAAACCCAAAGAAAAATGTATGCTGGGAAATGAATGGGGAAAAAAAAAAAAATGCTACACACGCGGGCATGGGCGGGGTGGGGGTGCAGGTCGTTTGGCCAACACCGGAGGTATTTTTAGATTCTGGGTGAATGAACCCGTATATTTATATACCGTCTGGGATTCCGGGAATTTCCCAGTCGTCTGAGAGGATAACAGTACAACGGCCTAGTAATTTTCCCTATAAGCGGAGTTTAAATTTCGCTTTCCTAACACCTAACTCGAATTCTAACTACACTGAGAGAATTTTCAGCAATGCAAGCTGACTTCGTCGTGTCCCACGTGGGAATTTATTCGCGCCTAAATAACAGTTCGCTAATTCGAAATGTGAAGTAAAATTTATCACAGAGGAATTTATTTCGCACTATTCCTCGAAGCAAGGATATGGCAAAGATTTTAACACAGGAATTTTCGCACTATTCCTCGAAGCAAAAGATATGGCAAAGATTTTAACACAGAGGAATTTCGCACTATTCCTCAAGCAAAGGATGGTTAGCACTGGTTATTTCCTAACTACCTATCCTGAAAGGCATGCATTAACGAATCTAATACGGCGGTTCTTTTCTCTCAGTGATTACATGCGTCCCTATTTCTAATTCCTAGGAACAGTCACGATTGTAAAAAGGTTTTGCTAAGATAAACACATTACTTACGTGGAATTTTCTGGATCTGTGTGCTGGTTTTACACAAAAGGTTCGTAATTGTCTCGTACCCAGCTTAGCTTTGCTAATAGCTGATCTGGCAAGTTGCAAATGCAATAAAGCAACACTAGGGGAACTGCAACTGCAAAACGAGATCTATGGCCAGGTCGCCATTTTTACGTTTTTCCGTGGTTTTAGTTTGAAATATGCTCTGTGAGACAGGTAGCAACAATTTAAGGTAATTTGGCCTTGTGATTCTGACTTTGTGGGTACGGGAAAACGTAAAAAGAGGAAAACAAAGGAGAATTTCATATGAGCATAGGGCTCTGGTTACTGAGGGAAATATTACGTAAAACACGTGGGCACATTTAAAGTAGTGTATTTACATAAATGACATTAGTAGGGAAAAAGAGGAACTTCAGTAGATTGAATGAAACTGGGGAATTTCAGCCACAGTCCGAAAAGCTTCCACGATAGGATCCCTCTGAAATGAGAGATATGCACATTATATGCCAGTAATGAAAATAGACAAAAGAATAATGAATTCGAAGCTGCACTGAGGGTGCCAAAGGAGTAATAAAGAATTAATACTGCCGATGCAAGAGGCGCACGGACATTAGACAAGGGAGATTTCTGGCTTTCTCTTTAAGAAAATATTACGAGACAAAAGCGTGACTGAAATGGGGCTCTTCCAGGGCACTTTACCTTAGCAGATTTTCCGAGGGCGCGTAGAAGGCAGTCCGTGGATGACTTGCGATTTCCGAGGGCGAGTTTCTTCCACGTGGTGAGATGCAAGGGCTTCCGTAAAGGGCAAGGCGATGGGGACTCCTCGAAACTCCAAGCAATGGCGTGTGGGCTCGAGGAATACGGTCGAAGGGCACGAGGAAAAGTATACTTTGGAAAGGGCCACGTGGTTAGGATGCAAGGGCATCGATGGGGCCAGGTGTTGAGGACGTCTTCATTCCATATCTTCCAGCCCGCGTGTGTGTCGAGACCTCGTGGGCTTTTGCTTTTTATCCCCTCCTATGGGGCAGGGGTGCGCCCAACACAGATGTTTGACTCATTGCACCTGCTGCCCGCAGGGGAGGTTTTGGCCTGTAGGAGAAACACCCAAGCCAGATTACTTTTGCCTCGAAGGAAAGATCTTTATCAAAAATGGGAGCGCCTTTTAATCTTTTAAACCCTTGTTTTAAGTCGATAGACAGATGGTCTATCGATCGGCCCGGCTGGCAGTAAATGAACAACCAACAACAACAAAGAAGGGGGAGGCAATTTGCTAGCGAATTCTTGTTAATCATAATAATATATATAAGGCTCTATTATAAGTGAAATATGCTTCAATCTCCAAGTCTAATTGTTCTATACCTATATGGTAATGGCATTTTGTGTGTGCATTTTGTCATCTCTACAGCGTTCCTTTTATGTCCAGTTCTCTCATTTACTCTTGCTTAAACTCCAAGTCTAGTTGTTGATGGCTTTTGGTGGGCTATGTATGCCTTTTCTCATCTCTAAAGTATTCCAAGTGATTTGTGCTTTCGTCTACTCTTGCTTAATATGTTTGGTTTGTATGTCAACCACTCTTCTGTCTGGTTCAAATCAGTAAGCTTTTGATTGCATAGTTAACTGCAGTTTTTTCCTCCTCACTTCTTTCAAACTTTGGAATGGTCATCCTGAATCCGTTGTCACTGGCTGATAACCTAAACCACACCTATATGTTATACATTATAGACATCATTTTTTTATAAATTTTTCCTACCTGTGTCTGTATATATATATATATATATATATATATATATATATATATATATATATATATATATATATATATATATATATATATATATATATATATTATTAAGTCCAAACACTGATAGATGGTTTTCACATATATTATTAAGAATAATGTCAGTTGTTTCTTTTAATGGGATATTGGTGAAAAGAGAGGTTACATCGAAACTAGCCATTATAACATCTTGGTTAAAATTGAAAGAGCATAATTCTTTAACAAATTTGGAAGAATTAGATATGTTAAATTCACCTAAATTAGAGGGTTTAAAACTGGTACCAAAAACTTAGACAGGTTATAACTAAAAGTACCAATTGAGGAAATAATAGGTCTTAAAGGGTTACCTATTTTATGTACCTTAGGCAGACCGTACAAATAACCAGGCTTAGACCCTGAAGCAAATAAAGAGCTATATGTAGCTTCCCCAATCTTATCTCTCAGACCTCTAAGCAACCTATTTAGTTTGTCTTCTAATTTCAAAATGTGACTCACTAATTCTACATTTAAAATCCTAAATTTTGTATTGTCAGAGAGTATTTCATTAATTTTATCTAAATAGTCAGACCTATTCATTAATACAACACCCCTACCTTTATCTGGCTTGGTAATAACTATACTATTATCGTTCTTAAGGTTACGTAAAATATTGATTCTGTCTTTATTTAACTGATTGTCACCTTCCTTTTTCGATTAAAATTTTTGAAGGTATCGTTTGCAATTACGGAAATTTTACTAAAAAGTGAAGAAAAATGGTTTCACTGCCAAAAATGTCACAGCCTTTCAAAGTTGAACATAGTTTTTCAAAACTTAAAAATACTTAAAGAAATTGAATTTCATGGGGATCAAAGCAAAATCAAGACCAAGAGAAAGAACTTCCTGTTTCATCTGTTGTTAAATTTCTTCAGAAAAATTAAAAATAACTTTACTACTATCTATTTTCTTATTAACGTCAACATCGAGATTTCTTAACTTTGGTATTGTTCTGTAAGCAATTACATCAGCCAATTTTTTCAACGTTGGAATCTAAAATCGACGACAAACACTTAAAATTTAAAAAAGAAAGGTTGTTTCTTTAAATCCCATCTAGTGAAGACAAATCTGTTAAAACTTACCTCTTTCTTTCAGGCAAAAGCTGATTACTAACCTCAAAGTTTAAAAGTTTAAACTGCCATGAGAGATAAGTTTTCGTGTTGTGGAAATCCCTGGCATAAACCAATAAATTTAATGAAATTAGAATAACACGGTAATCCTTGCAAGTATTCAGAAAATCGTAAATCTTCCTCAATCTTCTTGGATCTATAACGAACAATCTCAGTCCGTCTAAACAAAATAGTTCAGTAATTGGGCGAGGCTACTTGGAAATCTTAGCTTAATGATAAATAATATTTGCCAAGACCAGGAAGAACATTCTTTATTACAAGCTTTCGAACCAAAAATATTCATCAGGCTTCTCATCCGTCTAAACAGCTGTAACGTCGAGCGGCCATAACGTCTCAAAATAGTCTCGGTAATAGTGTGGCTACTTGGAAATCTTAGCTAATGATAAATAATATTGCCAAGACCAGGAAGAACATTCTTTATTACAAGCTTTCGAATTATAAAACATCATCATCAGCCAGATAAATTTGTGTTGTATTAATGAATAGGTCTGACTATTTAGATAAAATTAATGAAATACTCTCTGACAATACAAAATTTAGGATTTTAAATGTAGATATTGGTTTCACATTTTTGAAATTATTTTTATAAATAGTACTATTAGATTTTGAGAGATAAGACTGGGAAGCCCTTTTAGCTCTTTATTTGCTTCAGGGTAAAGCCTGGTTATTTGTAATCAGCAACTGCCTAAGGTATATAAATAGGTAACCCTTTAAGACCTATTATTTCCTCTAAAGTATAATTTTACTTTTAGTTATAACCTGTCTAAGTTTTTAGTTCCAGTTTTAAACCCTCTAACTTTAGATGAATTTAACATATCTAATTCTTCCAAATTTGTTAAAGAATTTATGCTCTTTCAATTTTAAATTAAGATTTATAATGGTTAAGGTCAGATGTAACCTTTATTTTCACCAATATCCCATTAAAAGAAACAACCCTACATTATTTTAATATATATGTGAAAACCATCTATAAATATTAGATAATAAAATAGACTTATAAAAATATATTACATTTAAGCAACTGCTGATATATTTTTACTTTTGATTATATATATATATATATATATATATATATATATATATATATATATATATATATATATATATATATATATATATATATATATATATATATATATATATATATATATATAAATATATATATATATATATATATATATATATATATATATATATATATATTATATATATATATATATATATATATATATATATATATATATATATTATAATGCCTAGGTTGAATGTCCTCGTATTCAGTGGTAAATACTTTTAGCTTATAGATGGCCTTAGCTAACACTCAGTAGGAAGCATAAAAAAATAATATTCCACCAAAATAAAATCCAATCTGTGGAAACCATGGTCGGGTGAAATGAAACTCAGCAATCTCTTATTATAATTATTAATTACTAATTATACAAATTAACACTTGAATTATTTAGCACTTATACGTGAACGAAATTGCTTCAACAAAACACTTCACTAGAATCATTAAACATATAGCAAATAGTTCAATAATTCAACACAATTAAACGTAATATCTAAATAACAAAATGCACTTAGTAAAAGGAGAAAGAGCTACAAACACTGTCTTCAAAACAGGAAGAATACACCTAACTTAACAAGAAGTTTGGAAGTACCCATTCAACAAAATTAAGAACATAAAGGAGGAATAATGGGAAAAACAGACTTTTAATTGGACCAGGAAGGATCAAAAATGAAGAAAGCAATCAACAGAGGTCGTTGCATATAGAAAGTAAGAAAGTACTAAAGACAATTTATAATATTCAATATGTACAATAGTGGAGCCAAAAATCTTGACAATATATATATATATATATATATATATATATATATATATATATATATATATATATATATATATATATATATATATATATATATATATATATATATATCATATATATATATATCGCTATAATATAATAATTGTTTGTATATATATAATGAAAGACATCCTATGGTCAAAGGCTACACTGGGATATGAAGTAGCTGCTATACTTTGATTAACGTAATTAGCAATAATTAAAGTCAAGGCCTGAAACCTGTCCCTTTTTGGTGACTTAGAGCGTTTGTTGATGAGATTTTTCAAAATGACCCAAAAGACTTTCTGAGATCTATGGCAAATGTGCATATCTAGACAGCTATGAGGATCAATAAATCTATATCCAAAATATGTAAAAACTGGAGAGATTTAAATGGATATAGGTTTAATAAAAAAATGTAGGTTTATGCATCTTGTAGCCATGAAGAATAAAAATCAAAATCAAATACATATAAAAAAATCAAGGTAAAAATTAAGCAAATAAAGAAAGGAACAAGATCACATGATGAAGGAAAAAACAAGCCAACAACACATTACAAAATGTCAGCACCACGATATGATAAAACATCAGCACCTAGATATAGTGCAAGGAACAAGCAATGTATCTATGATGCTTAGGGGATGGTGCAGATATGGGAGATAAAATGCAAGTATATGCAAAAATAAATAAATATGAAGATGGAAGATCAAATATAATGGAAAAGTTGGATTTTTAATGTACGAATTTCTGGAAATGAAGAAAGAGCAACATATCAGAACAAGAAAGAGACATGGGAAAACCCTTATTATTACCCATATTAGATCATGGAGATAACATTTAAACCATCATAGTGATGAATGCACAGGGGTTTAGTTTTGAGTAACTCAAAAGAAAAAAATGTTCTTAGAACTAACCCAAAATGAAAAAAATAGAAATAATGAATATAAGGGAAACCTGCTATTCCCAAGAGACTGGTAATGATGATCAGATAAAAGGTTTTCAAACTTATAGATCAGGTAGAAAAATAGGAATCAAAGGGGAACCAGATATATGGGAGAGACGTCAATCAAGGAAAAATCTGTAGAAATATAGTAACACAGAATGTGAATTAATAATTGGTAGAATTTGAATCTGAAAAATTAGTGAACATTGTAATATACAGACCCCTAATACTAAAGAGTTTGACATAATAATTGACAAATTGGATGATATATGGAAATCACAAAGACTTGGGCTATACTCTTATCCAAAGACTTTAACTTTCATTTCATAGAATGGAAAGAACGAATAGGAGACTGTGGTTGTATTTATACATATAAAAAGAGAGTAATAATAGCGCAGAAGATAAGAAAATTTGAAAAGCTATTAGATATGGTACTAGAACATAACATTCAGCAAATACACCTGCCAACATAAAAAGGATAATATTTTAGACCTAGTATTTGTGAACGAGGTGAAACTATGTTAAAGAAATAATAGTGAATAATACGAAAATTATAGACCATAATGTCATAAATTAACAGTCCATTCCAAAAGCAAATGAAAACAGAGATAAGCAAGAGACAAAAAATGGGAATGATATGGAAAATACAATTTCTATAGTAAGAATATAAAATGGTCAAAAATAAATGAAGAATTAAAAAAGACTGGGAAAACATATTCGTAAGTGATAATAATGGATCTGCTCAAGTGGTAAATACGGATATATTATATAAAGTATTAGAGGAAATTGTGGGAAAATATATACCGAAGAAGAAAAGTAAACATCAGTCACGCATACCAAGAGACAGAAGGAACTTGTTCCAGAACATCAGAAAGTGGTAAAAAGGTCTTGCAAAAGAAAAGAATGCATGGAAAGTGATGGAACTAAAAAGTAAGATAGAAAATGCAGAACAAAAGATTATACAATCAAAATAAAATGAAAAACGGTACTTAGAAGAAAAGACTCTACAAAATATCAAGCAAAACCCCAAAATTTTTTACTCATATGCAAAAAAGTCGAATAAAATAAGAGTAGAAATAGGCCCTCTAAGAACTGAAGGCCGATTAACGACTGAAAAAATAAATCTGCAACATATTAGCAGAAAGATATAAGAGAGAATTTACACCTAGAATTGATAATGAAGATAATGATACAGAAATAAGAGATGAAAATAGTGAATATTTATCGGACATAGATATTAATGAAGCCGAATATTGTGCAGGCTATTAATGAAATTAAAAATGGATCAGCAGCAGGACCAGACAGTGTACCTGCCATTTTGTTAAAGAAAGTAGTTCATTCTATCATAAAGGTAATAAAAACTTAGCATATTATTAAGACAAAGTATAGATACAGGCAAGATTTATTATAAACATAAATTAGCATATATTACCCCTATTTTCAAAAGTAGATCAAGACTAGAGGCAAGTAATTATAGGCCTGTGAGTCTAACGTCACATATTATGAAAATGTATGAAAGGGTAATGAAGAAAAATATAATGAAACATTTAATGAAAAATAGTTTGCTTAATATAGGACAACATGGTTTTGTGCCTCGGAAAAAGTACACAAACCCAATGTTAGTCCACCATGAAAACATATAAAAATATGATAAATTTTTAAAAAGATACAGATGTGGTTTACCTAGACTTTGCAAAAGCTTTTGACAAGGTAGACCATAATATATTAGTGAAAAAATTAGAAAACATAATATTGTGGACAAAGTAGGAAAGATGGATAAAAGAATTTTTGCATAACAGAAAACAGATAGTGATTGCAAACAATGAGAAATCAGACAAAGCTTTGCTACGGTAATATCCGGTGTACCACAAGGTACGGTGTTAGCTGCATTGCTGTTTGTTATTATGATTGCAGACAATTTTCTCTAATGTATATCTTGGACTCGGTCGTGAAAGTTTTATGCCGATGACACAAGAATAAGTAAGAAATTACTTGTGATGAAGATGGAACTTTGTCTACAAACAGACCTAAACAAAATATATAAATGGGCAGAATAAATAGGATGGTATTTAACACTGATAAATTTGAATCAGTAAGCTATGGTGATATAGAAGGAACGCTATATGCATATAAAGGTCCTAATAACGAGACAATCACAAATAAGGAAGAGTTAAAGACCTTAATGTGATGCTGAATAGGAATATGCTATGCAGTGATCAAATAGCAATACTATTGGCAAAAGGCAAAGCAAAGATGGGAATGTTGTTCCGGCACTTCAAAACAAGAAAAGCCGAACACATGATTATGCTTTATAAAACATATGTACTGTACATAGTCCACTTGAATATTGCAATATGATATGGTACCCACATTACCAAAAGGATATTGCACAAATAGAGAGTGAACAGAGGTCCTTTACAGCTAGAATGGAAGAAGTTAAGGACCTAGATGACTGGGAAAGACTACAGTTCTTTAAATTTTTAGTCTCGGAAGGAGAAGAGATGTTACATGATAATACAGGCATGGAAACAGATAGAAGGAATTACCGAAAACATCATGGAGCTAAAAATATCAGAAAAAGCAAGCAGAGGTAGATTAATAGTGCCCAAAACTATACCAGGAAAACTAAGGAAAGCACACAGGACATTAATCCACTACGCACCAGCATCAATAATGCAGCGATTATTCAGTGCATTACCAGCTCATCTGAGGAACATATCAGGGGTGAGCATAGATGTGTTTAAGAATAAGCTCAACAGATATCTAGGCTGGATCCCAGAACATCCAAGATTGGAAGATGCAAAATATGCTGGAAGATGCATTAGCAATTCTCTGAGGTAGACATCAAAGGTGCCTCACACTGAGGGACCTGGGCAACCTGAACGAACTGTAAGGTCTGTAAGGACGTCAAACAAATATTCAAACATTCTAGTTATGTTTAAA
>NC_089762.1:8066264-8071264 GCF_040412425.1 Macrobrachium rosenbergii | reverse complement strand
GTTCGAATTTACGAGCACTTATCTGAACTAGAAGGGTAATGATTCATTAATCGCGTACAGTGCTCGCCTATTTGATGCAGTAGGTGAGTTAAAGAAATCTATGATAAACTCTCCATGGGTAAATGGAAATAATATCTCCTTAGATAATTTTGAAAAACTGCTACACTTTGCCTGCCTTTTAACGTCAGTCCCAGATATAATTACAGATAGTTTTGATAAAAGAATTGATCAGGATACAGATGAATCCTTTTTGTTTGCACAGATTAACAAAAATCTATCAAAATGCCCGACGCTGGACAGTAGTTTTGTGAAGGGAGGTGCTAAAATTTCAGCAACAGTTTCAAAACCACAGAATAATGCAAATTCCTCAAATCTAGGAAACGATGCAGGAGTGAAATCATGTGCGTGGGTGGAATCGAAGAAAACCTCAGAGAGATCAGTAACAACAATTCGTTGTTTTAATTGTGATAAAATAGGACATAGTAAGTCAAATTGCAAAGTAAGATATTGTTCAGCTTGCAAATCTTCAGACCATGTGTGGAGATTTTGCCCAGCCGCAAAGTAGAGAGAATATTCAGGGAAAATACGGGGTAGTTTTAATAGATATGACAGAAGAATTTCACATGATGCAAGTTCTAGGTACACAAACGAACATCAGAATTTTCACAAGATAAGTACGAAGACGGACACAGGATAATGAGCAATCAGGTCTTAGAATCACCAGAACCTAGGCCGATTGTACGTGGATTTTCTAATGGCATTGAAATTTCTATCTTCATTGATTCTGGTAGCTCAGTTAACCTAATAAATGCTGATCTTTTCCACTCGAAATTTCCAGAGTGTAAATTAGTCCCTACTAATGAGACAGTGTGTGATGTACAGGCGAGAAAATTGAATATCTTAGGTTCGTCATTTCTTACGCTTTGTATCGGCGGAAAGATGATAGTAGAACCATTTTTGGTCATAGAAGGATTAGCCTTAGGTGAAATGGTTTTGCTAGGACACCCTTCTTGCATGCGACATAACATCAATATTCTTACGGGAATTCAGGGGATTACAATAGGTGAGCCAGGTTGTTTTGTTCCATATATACACATGGAAAAAACTTGTGAGAAACCCAAGACGCAGTCTGAGACATGTGTAACACATTCATTAGAGAATGAAGATATTCCGCAAAAGTCTTTCAAAGGATTTTTGTTAGAAGATATTGAATTGCACCCGCGAGTTCCTACATTGATTAAAGTGTCGGTGAAAGAGAAAAAGTTTCCTTCTCAAGTATGCGTTGTTGAGGGAACCGAGAAATTCAAAGACGTTGTGAGTACGGTGTCAGTAAATGAAGTTTCAGTCGCAGGCGTAACTACAGTAGAATTAGTAAGCTATCAAGACTTAGTAAAAAAATATCACAAGGGTACTTACATAATTGATTTTGAAGAGTTTAAGGAAGAACATAAGATAGTGAGTTTTTGTGGAGACGGTAACATGTTTCCCAGCGAGGAGCTACAATTCAGAAGTCAAGTTCTTCACGAACATTTGGCTAAAGCTGATTATTCCTGAGTATTCAGATAAAGTAGAGAAAGTGTTGAAAGAATATTTAGATATTATTGCTTTGAAGGGAGATAAATTAGGAGTTACAGATGTTTTAGAACATTCAATCCGCCTAGAGAAAGGTACAAATCCCATATATATTCCAGCGTATCGAATTCCTTTTAAGATCAGAGAAGAAGTAGAAAAAGAAGTTCAGAAGTGGGAGTCGGAAGGTATTATTAGGGCAAGCTCCTCACCTTTTAATTTTCCTTTACTAGCAGTTCCAAAGAAAGACGGTAGCATCAGAGTTTGTGTAGACTTTCGTAAATTGAACGAAAAACATGCCCAGATAGATACCCTGTGGCTTGTTTGCCTGATTTGTTTGTTGAGATCGGTGGCAAGAATATATATTCATCTATAGATCTTATGCAGGGGTTTTTGCAAGTTCCACTTAGCGAGAGTAGTCGTAAATTTACAGCATTTTCTATACCAAAGGGCATTACGAGTTTAATAGGATGCCTTTTGGATTACAAGGGTCCCCAATAACATTTACTAGACTGGTTAACACAGTACTTCACGGTTTATTAGGAAAGTCGGTGTTTGTGTACATGGATGACATTCTCATATGCACAGATACAATCGAAGAACATCTAAATGTGTTAAAAGAAGTCCTCAAGCGATTAAGGTTCGCTGGCTTAAAAGTCAAATTGGCTAAATGTGAGTTTCTGAAGAAAAAATTGTTTATCTAGGTCATGTTATCTCTAAAGAAGGAGTCAGAGTGAATGATGACAAAGTCAAAGCTATCGTGAGTTTTCCAGTTCCCAAAACCAGGAAGCAGATTCGTTCATTCCTAGGTATGTCGGGTTTCTTTCGACGTTTTGTGCGGAATTTTTCTACAATAGCGTCTCCATTGACAGATCTATTACAGGAAGACGTTAAATTTGTTTGGAGTGACAGTCAGCAATTAGCTTTTGAGAAGCTTAAGAATGCTTTAGTGAACCCACCTGTTTTGAAGTTTCCAGATTTTAGTCAACCGTTCACCTTGGTGACTGACGCGAGTCAGGAAGGTATAGGTGCGTGTTTGATGCAGAAATTTGAGGGGAAATTACACCCAATTGCTTTTTATAGCAGAAAGTTCAAAACGCGTGGTAGTAACGAAAGGCTGATGTCAGTTGTGGACAAGGAGGCTTTCGCAGTCGTCTCTAGCCTTGTTCATTTTAAGATGTTGTTGATGGGAAATAAAGTTGAGATTTTTACAGATCATCAACCGTTGCTAGAGCTTTTTAATAAGCCAAATTTATCGCCCAAGAGAGCACGTTGGTTTTTGACATTGAGAGATTTTGATGCAAGCCTCAAATACATTGAAGGTAAGCATAATGTAGTTGCAGATGCATTGAGCAGATATTTTCCGGTTGAGGATGAGGGAGTACATACCGAATCCTGTGTGGGAGACGAGAGTAGACATTTGGTGTCTAATGTCTCGGATACTAGTAGTTCTGAGATATCGCATGTAGAGGACATACACGTTCCTACAGTGCATACTTCGGGGAGAAATAGTGAGTCGGCAGTCTCGGAAGAGATTGTTGTTCGTGATGTTGAGGGAAACGTTGTGTGTTATGTTACTGGTGAAAATATCACTTGGGACATACCCTTGCTCGAACAAAAGCAAGATGAAGATAAATTACTATCAGATGCTAAGGCATTTCTCAGGGGAGTTTCACCGAAGAAAGGGTATAAGTTGCCTTTTTCTGGACTAGAGTTGGAGAATAATTTATTAGTTAGGAAAGTTAAGTATAACTTGCAAAGTACTCTAAGCATGGGTGAAATTACACAAATCATCGTGCCAGAGAGTCTAGTACCACAAGTTCTAGACATTGTACATTGTAAATTTGGTTCTCCTCATTTAGGTGTGGACAAGACGTATGAAAACGTCAGGTCAAAGTTCTTTTGGAAAATATGTTTTCCGCATTAGAGGCCTTTGTGAAGAGTTGCGCTGTTTGCAATGCGAATAAGCCAGCGACGACAGTGTCGTTTCGTTTGGGTTCATATCCCATACCAAAAGGCCGTTTCAGAGAGTGCATATGGATATTCTGGGTAACTTCTCAGAATCTGCTTATGGATATAGACATCTATTAGTAGTTGTTGACGAGTTAACTCGTTTTGTCGAGATTTTCCCACTGAAATACAAGTCAGCTGAGGAAGTTGCTATAGCATTTTTTCAGGGGATAATTTGTAGATATGGTGTTCCTGAATGTCTGATCACAGACAATGGTAGGGAATTTATTAATAAGACTTTAGACGGTCTTGCTAATTTACTGGGAATAAAGAAAGTATCTATAATCCCGTATAGACCAGAAGCGAATGGGTTATGTGAGAGGGCGAATCGGAAAATAATCGAAGCTTTACGCATGACGGTGGGTGGTTCCGATACACATTGGGACAGATCTTTGGATGAAGTGCGATATAGTATCAACACTATGATGAATGACACAATTAAGATATCTCCAGCAGAAGCTTTGTATGGGTACAAGTTAAAAGGACCTTTTGATTTGTTACCAGAGCGAGTTAAGGGCGATGTTACGGTTACTTCGTTGATAAATACAGCGAGAGAAAGATTTGCGCGTATCAGTAAAGAACTTGAACTTAGTTCGCGTGCAATGGTAGAGAAAAGTAACGCGAAATCGCGGGGAGTAGCTTTTTCTATGGGTGATAGAGTGTTTGTTAAAGTGAATGTTCGGAATGATCCGAATTATAAATTAAGTCCGAAGTTCCATGGACCTTTTGAGATTGTAGAGATCAAAAAAGGGAATAGATTTGTAGTAAAAGATGTAAATACTGGTGTGACGAAATTAACTCATATTTCAAAATTAAAGAAAGTTGGGATGTAATGGAACATTTGTATATAGTTAGAGGGATAAATATGTTGATATTTGTATATATATGGTATTTATTTATTTTTTTTTTTGTCTCTTGTTTATTTTAGATGCTGAAGTTCTTAATGATTTGTTTTCAGACATCTTTTAAAAGAATTAAACATGATAGAAAACTCCCAAAAATATTGAAATGCAAAACACAATAATGGAAAGTGTAAAATGTGTTATGATATTTTGTCATCTGTAACATAACAAAATAATAATATAAAAGAGGTATGAATATTCATATTAAATTCCCACACCAGTTCAAAAGACTGAGAGGATGGATTTTCATTAGAAATTAACCAGATGGTGATTAACTAGGAGGGAGGAAGGTAAATCTTTGACAATATATATATATATATATATATATATATATATATATATATATATATATATGTATATATATATATATATATATATATGTGTGTGTGTGTGTGTGTGTGTGTGTGTGTGTGTGTGTGTACATATTTACACACACACACACACACACACACACACACACACATATATATATATATATATATATATATATATATATATATATATATATATATACATACA
>NC_089762.1:8043764-8061264 GCF_040412425.1 Macrobrachium rosenbergii | reverse complement strand
TCACGAAGTTGTCATATTAGTTATAAATAATTAAAACTTTTACACAGCTGAGACTTTGACCTTTAGAATCCGTCGGCGCATTTGGTATGAAAGACTGGATCCACTGCAGATATTTATAGGATTATTTTAGATGCTACTTAGGGTACTCTTTCTTTGAGAAAAATGCTGTTTATCTCCTCTTTCTCGTCTCTGATGATTTGTAGGTTGACTTTGACTGAAATAGAAGCGAACCAGTTGCCGAGGTAACTAAGGGTTTTGCAGTTTCCCATTCCTAACTGGGGGAAAATAGAAAGTGAAATTCTTCAGGTGAACGATATAAGGAGAGCAAACCCACCGGTTATATTTGTGGATCTGTAAGGGGTGTTTGTTTATCTGAATTTATCATGTATAAGTATTTATTGCATTCTATATTTTGCAGTACGCAAAATGTGGAATAGTAGTACTAGCCACTCTAAGGATCTTCACTGTAGGTTTTGCGCTGTGAACAGCATGTAAAGTAAGTCAGCGTTATGCTCGACAAAGGTGCACTCCAGTTGAATCTGCAGAAGGTAAACATTAATTTTGTCTGAAGAGAGAAACGGACCTCCTGATATACAGTCGTGGACTCTGCCATTCAGAAATTTTAATCACCCATTTACGGCTTGTGACCTGTACGTCAAAATATGCTTAATTACTATTTAAAAAGCCTGGTGCAATTCTTCCAGTTATCGACATTATTGAGTTTTCTTTGTTGCTAAAATAGTTGTTACGTTAATTGATAAAAGGCTTAGAAGTTGCATTAATAAACATGAATTAAATAGCGCAGCAGAATATGTGAAACGGCTCAATAAAAGAGATAGCGGCGCAGAGCGATATTTCAAGTGGTGCAATGAACTTGAAACCATTACGATACCCTCTCATCTGTCATGTTTGACTCGCGCTCGTATTGGGAATTACTACATATTAACCGTAATGAATGCGCACGAGCGTGGATAAATAATTCTTGTTCGATATCCGCGAATGTATTGAGGCCTTTGCATTGATCGATATTTTCAGCCAAAGATGTAGAATATATATATATATATATATATATATCTATATATATATATATAATATATATATTGAATATATATATATGTATATATAGCTTTTATCACATCAGTCCCCTAAGATTATACAATCAGTAAGCTGCAAAGGTTATTAATATCCAATTCACTCTGTCAACTTGCTGAAATAAATATTTTATATATTTTTGGAAGGGAAATATTTTGTTGATAATAAGTTCGTCATCTCGTGGGCCTTAACCAGCGAAGGACAAGAACTCATGATCTATCCAGTGGATTTAATATAACCCACGCAGCTTTGACTGTGAGGTATAAGTGGATATCATCTCCATATACAAATTGTAAATGGATGTGCATTAGAGAAGTATGTTTGAAGGCTGTAAGTTTTGCAAACATCGGTATCTAATTCTGAGTCAGATAGGAATATTCAGATTAGCATTATTAATTCATACTTTGACTAATGAAGGAGAGAGAGAGAGAAGAGAGAGAGTTTATAGAGAGAGAGAGAGAGAGAGAGAGAATGAGAGAGAGAGAGCAATCACTTCTAGAGGTGTTAACTTAGAGAAATGATCAATTGAATTTTGCCATTAATGGTGTTCATTTTCCAGTATCAAAGTTGTTTCTTCCTTTATAATTGATAGCTTGATGCAAACCTTCCTAATAAGTGATTCTTCTGTCTTGTAAACAAGGTATCAGGATGATGTTCCTTATCAAATAGCATTTCAAAATTTTAAACAAGCAAAAATCACTGAGTTGTAATCTGTTGAACTAGATCAGTGAAGAAAGCTAAATATCAAAGGGAATTTATTGTTTAAAAACACACACAGCCATGAATATTATTTTAATTACACAAACACACACACCACACGAACCCAAATATTTAGCTACACACACACACATATTTATATACATGATATAATATATATATATATATATATTTATTACATCTTAAACTTGTGTGTAGGTGACATCTTGATAGGGTTATTTATTATATATATGCAATATATATATATATATATATATATATATATATATATATATATATTATATATCATATTTATATATTTGCCCATATATATGAACAATATATATATATATATATATATATATATAATGATAATATTATTTATATATATATATATATATATAAATATATATATGCAAATATTATGTGTGTTTGTGTGTGTGTGTATTTTCCATCAGTTCAGATTTTGTACACACACACATATATTTATTTTGTGCTATTTATGAAAATCTGCAGTATAAGCCAGCAGATGTTAATTAATATCTAAGAGAAGGCTCTTATTTCGATGAAGGTGTCATTTACAGAGAAATCGCTAACTAATTAGTCATCGAATGGAAAAGGGATATTTATTTCATAAAATTTCAATGAAGCTTTACACTGAGTTATAGCCATTTCCATTATTAAAATCAATTTCTTGGTAATCAGTTAGTAATCTTTTACATCTGCCCTCACTTGTTTACATGGCAGATGTTCTGGAATTTGATTATTTATTTTCTTTTGTTGCACCGCCGTCTTTTTTTTCTCTTGTTCCTAAAAGGGAAATTGAGAAAAAAAGGTCTGAAAGGTGTCGGGAGGAAAACCTCTCACTTGCACTATAAAGTAACTGTTAGGAGAGGGGGTAAAGTAAGATGGAAGAAAGAGAATTTTAAACGGAGGTAAAGAATGAAACAGGTTTTGCAGCTAGGGGCCGAAAGGACATTGCACAGAACCTGAGTAAAGTCTACTTTTGACTGGTCTTGGTTAGAAACTTTTTTGGTTCTGGCTTGTGCTTTAAAGCATTTCATTTTAAACGCTACTCAGGTTTCTGACTATTGTTACCACTTGGCCTGAAAGGCGTGTGAATCATGATCTTCACCAGCCATAAAGGCAATTTCGAGGATGTTAAATCAAAGCCTCCACGTTGAGATGATTTTCATTTGGCCAACTCTGGTAACCTTTGCGTTATGCACTGTATCCACCTTGTCTCTTACCGGTTCTTTTATATTTCCATCCATTTATTTATAATATATCAAAATATCTTGTTTTTCTTTGCTAATATCGGATCTCTTCTTTCTGTATATCCTGTTACCTTCTGTAACTTCTTTCAAAAGAACACCATATTCTTTGAAGCATCAATTTCAAGTCAATGGCCCCTAAGGGTTTGTTCCATATGAATAAGGGTTTATCTTCCATTCATTAGTAATAATAATAATAATAATAATAATAATAATAATAATAATAATAATAATAATAATAATAATATTACTATTATTATTATTATTATTATTATTATTATCATTATTATTATTATCTTTCCCTTCATTACATTCCCTGATTCCTTTGCTCTTGCGTTTGATAATAATTATGTTTCTATATCTGTGAAGTCTATATCTCACATTAGAACCACAACGGCCACATATTGCAATGTACAGTTATCTCCCCGATTTTTCAATATTTTTGGAAACCATAAAAATAGAATACCGAAGGTTTGTCTTCATTTAGTTCTAGATAAATGAACAGAATACACAATTTAGGCAGAAGGCCAAGCGCTGGGACGTATGAGGTCATTCAGCACTGAGAGAAAAATTGAGAATAGGAGGTTTGAAAGGTGTAACAAGAGGAAAACCTTGTGCAGTTGCACCATGAAACGAACCGATAGGAGAGGGTTAAAGAAAGTAAGATGAGGGAGAGAGAATATGAATGGAGGTACAGTAATAAGAATCAAAGGGGTTGCAGGTAGGTATCGAAGGGACGATGCAGAGAAAGTAATACCTACATTGCACCGCGTGAGGTGCACTGACGGCAAGATCCCCCTACTGAGTCATCTAGTTCTATTTCAAATCTAGGTCCTTGCTGAGAGGAATCTCCAGTTCGTCTTTCGCAAACCCTCGAGGTGAATTCACCTTCAATTGTGGTTGAAGAATATTATTTATGATATTAGTTCATGACGTCTCATCAGAGAGACCAAGAAGCAATAAATTATACAAAGATGCTAAGAATTTTGCTTTTTGATTATCTGACATCATTTCTAGGCCAAGTACAGCATCCATATTTGCTGGAGTTATTTGTAACAGAGATGTTAATACAGAAATGTATCGGTGTAATTATGAATACCACCTTTGTTTTCCCGCCTGAAATGCAATTATTTTGCTTTTAGTTTTCTGTCCGCACTTTTTCGGTCCGCCCTCATATATCAAAACTAATAAGGATAGAGGGCTGCAAATTGGTATGTGGATCACCCACCCTCCAATCATCAATCATACCAAATAGCAGCCGTATAGCCTCAGTAGTTTTAATTTTATTTAAGGTTCGACATCATCGTGCGTCTGGCAACGATATAGGACAGGCCACCACCGGGCCCTGGTTAAAGTTCCATGGGCCGCGGGTTATACAGCATTATACCGATAAAATATATAAGTGCAATTATGAATGCAATTTTAGTTTTCGCTTCTGAAATGGAATGATTTTTCATTTGTCCCAAGTGGCGGCTGTCTCTCAGACCCTGGGTGCAATATCCTGCTTCAGAAACACGTGAGAGAGAGTCTAGTCAGGCCAGCAGCGGAAATTATGCTCCATTTTGGCTGTTGCTTGTCGGATAGTTGAGTGCATTAATGAACTGGCATATTCTCGAAAATGACTTGGAGGCATTACAAGACGTACAGGTTTTAAAACTAAGAATAGTACAGAATATAGGATTTAGACCAAAGGCCAAGCGCTGGGATCTATGAGGTCATTCAGCGCTGAAATGGAAATTGACAGTGAAGAGGAGGTTAAAACTTATAGGAAGAAGTGCTGACTAACTGTTCATCTATTATGCTTTACTCTTCTTCAGAGTCTCTGCCTCATTTTGTTTGTTTAAGTCTCTTACTTCTCTTTCTCTGATCATCGGGTTTGATTCTCAACTGCTCATGCAAAGCAGCCATAAAGACATAAAGATGCTTTCATATAATAATACTCATTCTTTTTATTTTTTGGCCATTGTGGAAAAATAACTATTAGTGAAAAATGCATAACATTTTTAGGGCTTCGAATGAACGGTATTTGAGGAGTCGCACAAATATTTTATTTTATCCGCACATATTCAGAATCTCCTGGTCACTTTTAACAACCACATATATGTGTCATTTCAATAAACACAACGCCTCTCAACACCTCGATTTCTCGGCACTTTGGAACCGCTTGTCACTACTAAGCCTAACTCCAAATCAAGAGGAAATGAAGATATTATGATCCCGGAGAGAGAGAGAGAGAGAGAGAGAGAGAGAGAGAGAGAGAGAGAGAGAGAGAGAGCGAGTATTTCTTAGTGACCAGATCACCATATATCGTTAACGTAGAGAGAGAGAGAGAGAGAGACAGAGAGTCTGTCTTAGTGAGCAATTCACCTTATAAGCATTAACTTCAACACCCTATGAAATTGCCTTAGAAGAGAACTAGTTTCTGATCTGCACGAAGGGAAGTCCTCTTCTTGCAGTCTACTAATGAAACTGGGAACTAAGTGCCAAAGGGCCTACGGAATCTGAAATGAAGCTTCCTTTCACTGTCGGTCCCTTAGAGGCACGAGGACGGGCGATTACGAGGCCTTTGACGTTGCCGAACCAGATAACTGCCACAGTGGCCTATTTCTGAACAGCAAAAGCACCATTATGCAGTCAATGTGCCGCGGTGTCGAACTTCTCCGAAGTTCCGAGGACCTTTATTCCTCACAGCGTTGGACTGTGGAACAGCCTCCCTACTGAGGATGTCGTGCAATTGGAACTCCAGAAGTTCAAGCGAAGATGAAATGCATCACTACCCAAATACAATTCTCTTTGTATTTCAGTAATTTACTTAAATTTTCTATTCATTTATTATGCTAATTTATTTTTCCTTTTTCCATTTTCTTCTGTTACTTCTTTCGAATGAACACCATTTTCTTTGGAAGCTTGAACTCCAAGTCAATGGCCTCTGTGGGCTTGTTCCATATGAACAGGCTTCATCTTCTGAATAAATAATAATAATAATAATAATAATAATAATAATAATAATAATAATAATACTGACGAACCCGTCAATCAGTCGGGTGTTTTAGACATCCCCGAGTGATACCAGTGTTTTGATGTGTTGTTTACTGTTACTGGGACTAGATCTAGATAAGTGTGTCACAATGACGGCTTCTGCTGTCTTTGCCACAAATTGGAAATCTAAATGATAAAATAATTGGAGTTGTACAACAGAAATCGATCTTTTTTTTAAGTTTAGCGATAGTGATTTCATGAGATTCCAGATCAAAAGGAAAATAAACAGAAAATAAATTGTTCACTCAATTAGAACTTTTTCGACATATGGCTGGTTAGCTCTGGAAGTTTTCAACTGCATTCAGATACATCCGAATTTTCAAGATATTTACTTTTTCTTCTTTGTACATGAACTTCACATACACAGGGGTGCACATCTTAACATTATATATATATATATATATATATATATATATATATATATATATATATATATATATATATATATATATATATATATATATATATATATATATATATATATATATATATATATATATATATATATATATATATATATATATATACACAGTATATATGTATGAATGTATGTATGTATGTACGTATGTATGTATAGAGAGAGAGAACATAGAACACTATAGTATAAATAAATACACCATGTTAACCTTACGTGTAGTTAAGCATTTTGTTGGCACGAAGATATACTTGGCGAGTGAAAGCGCGCGTCAGTGCTTACGAAGCTTTGGTGCCCGTGGAGACAGGGGACATTCTTCCTCGAGGGGTCCCGCTGATGCATGACTCATAGGAACGACGACCCCCCCGCACCCGCTCCCCCTCTAACCACGTCATAGAACTTCCCGGCAACGGAAGTCGTTGGCGGACACGTTCCAGGCGAAAGTTCGTTCATGAGTTCGCTCCGATGGGCGGAACAAGGGGAAGTGTGGGTTTTACATTTTAAGTACAAGTTGATTATCCGGGCGCTAATTGTTCCTTGTGAAAGACCTATTTTTGTTTGGGGCGCTGTCGAGCTCGATTTTCAAAGACCGAACCGACTTTATCATTTTTCTTATGTTTAACCTGTAGTGTTCCTTTTACACATGGCTTATGCTTTGGATATTTCTTTTTATTTCCATTTTTTATTTTTATGCCACTTTTTATTTCCATTTTTTTAAATTTTTATACTTGTGTTTTTTTAATGTTTCGGTTTTGATTTCTAAATGCCATTTTATATCTTGCATTGATCCGATGTGTTTTTTTGTTTTTTGAATCAGCAACATGGGAGAAATCCCACAACTATTTTCTTTCCCGTGCCTGTTTTAGAAGTTCCTTCTTTTGATTCCTCAGATGTATTACTACAGGTTACAAATTAAAGGGAACTTTGGAAATAAAAATGACTTCGGTCATGTTAGACGTATCTGACTTATATGTTTTGGAGACTTACTTAGTCAATATTGAAAACACTGTGTTGTGCACGGGTTGGTCTTGCTTTCATCTTGCTAATTTCAAGGTTGAGGCTCGTCCTCACCCATTACACCATTTTATTTCGGTCCAGTTCAGGTAGATAAAAACTCTATTTTCATATACATGAATTTGCTATGATTCCTAGGTTAGTTACTAGCTTGTTAGTAGAGAGAGAGAGAGAGAGGAATAATGCTCCGCTCGGCTTGAAGCTGACCAACGCGTACCTCTTCGAGCTAAGTTGAAATATCATACGCCCTCTTGCGGGGTGTAATATATATATATATATATATATATATATATATATATATATATATATATATATATACATATACGTACACAAATATTAAGCTACAAATGTCGTTTAAGATCATATTTGTTCTACATCAGAAATAATATATATATATGTATATATATATATATATATATATATATATATATATATATATATATATATATATATATATATTTATATTTATATTATATTATATATATACTCACCCACACACAATGGAGACTTGGAGGAATTTATTTCTGGTGATAGAAATTCATTTCTCGGTAAAATGTGGTTCGGATTCCACAATAAACTGTAGGTCCCGTTGATAAGTAACCAATTGGTTCTTAGCCACGTAAAATAAGTCTAATCCTTCGGGCCAGCTCTAGGAGAGCTGTTAATCAGCTCAGTGGTCTGGTTTAGACTAAGGTATACTTAATTTAACTTACATACACACACACACGCAGCGCGCAATGGGAATTATAATTGATAAGTGGTTCGTCATCTCACGGGCTCGAGCAGCCGAACACGAGAACCACTTATGAATTATAATTCCCCTTCGGTATATATATATATATATATATATATATATATATATATATATATATATATATATATATATATATATATATATATATATATATATATATATATATATATATATATATATATATATATATATATATATATATATATATATATATATATATATATATATATATATATATATATATATATATATATATAGCAGCTTCGGACTTCGTAGAGGTCTGTGGCACGGGTTCAATCCCGCAAGCCGGCTGATCAGAGAGGCAGACACTTTGCTATCCGTGTAGACATCCCGGGATTATATATGTAATCAACGGATAGGTTTGCTTAAAAAGCAAATGGATGTTACAGACTAAATACACACACAAAACAAAGCCACTACAACACCTTCTAAAAACATAACAAACATCTCACACGTCTCAAACTCTCGCCATACCCGCGCAATAACTTCTCGCTGCTGGGAAGAAAAGGCGTTGGGTCTGGTATGATACATGAAACATACTTACCGGGTCTAAGCGATGTCAGGCAGGGCAGCCGATCGAGACCACAGGTCTACCCCAAAGCCAAATCAAAAAGTCCTTAAAAAAGAAGGCACCGTGCTTACCCCATACAAAAATGGGAATAAAAACACGTTAAAAGAAAAAGAAGATATATATATATATATATATATATATATATATATATATATATATATATATATATATATATATATATATATATATATATATATATATATATATATATAATATAACACACACACACACACAGATTTATATATATATATATATATATATATATATATATATATATATATATATATATATATATATATATATATATATATATGTATATATGTATATGTATATATATATATATATATATATATATATATATATATATATATATATATATATATATATATATATGTATATATGTATATATGTATATATGTATATATGTATATATATATATATATATATATATATATATATATATATATATATATATATATATATATATATATATATATATATATATATATATATATATATATATATATATATATATATATATATATATATATATATATATTTATGTATATATTGTTTAGGTAGAGTGAAATGGATATTAAACGACATTTGTAGTTTAACGTTTGTGTATATATAATAACAGTGTGATAAAATTCATTCATACACCTCACACACACTGGTGACTTTTACCAGATACGTATGTGATCGTAATGACCAGAGTGACTATCACCTTTTCGGCTTATTTACACTTTTTGGAATCGTTTATCATCACAAGGCCTTGAACCGAAATGAATATGGAATAACGAAACATTAGTAAAACTCCTCTGTCACGAGATAGAAATTTGTGCCCCTCATAAATCAGATTTTCTTATTAACCTTTTCTAAATAATGTACAACCAAAGAGATTAAAATCCCGTTGTGCCTTGAAAATGTATTAAAAATGTTAACATTTACTACAGTCGCGAGAGTAATTAATTCCTCTGCAGGTGATTTCAGCATAATGAACACAAAAGGAGGAAAGTTACGTCTGTTAGAAGAAGATATCTTAAAAGGAAGAGAGTGACATCTCCGGTCATTACCAAACTGTGATTTAAAGGCCAAAGCTGCAAAAGATGATCAGGTCGTTGAATGATCAACAATTTTGTTTTGGAATGGCAGTTTAGTAATGATCGAATACAACACAGAATTGAGGTCAAAGGCCATGTCCTGGGACCTACGAGGTCATTCATTGGTGAAACGGAATTAAGAGTGAAAGGGTTGAAAGGTGTAACAGGAGAAAAACCTTTTGCAGTTGCACCATGAAACAACTGTTAGGAGAGGGTCAAGGAAAGTCAGATGGATGAAAGAGAATAAGAATGGAGGTACAGTAAAAGGAATGAGAGAGGTTGCAGCTAGGGACCGAAGGGACGCTGCAAAGAACCTTAGGCAATGCCTACAGTGCACAGCATGATGTGCACTGACGGCACTACTCACTACGGGGAAGATTCTGCTTGAAGCAAATGTAACTTTCCTTCTTTCATTGGATTATTACTGTAATCACCTGAAGAGTAGACCAGTTGGTCTTGCAGCTGTATCGAATGTCAACATTTTCAATATCTTTCGCAAAACACAACGGGATTTTAATCTGTTCTTGTTGCATGTCGGTGTGCGCATTATATTTACAATGTACAACCGGTCACATAGGCGAACGTTAAACGGGGATCTCATTTTCGTTTCCACCTAAACATCGGCAAAATTATTTGATAAAGCCTGTCCAGTTTTATACATTTAAAAATTTACTAGAAGTCTCATTGCTATGTACCAACCTAATATATGATCAAAATTGGTTCATAAAAGTTATCAAATTTCACATATCTCAAGTCTCAAATTAGCCCTAAAATGCCAAATATAAAATGATCCATGTTGATGGGTTTGAATTTTAACTTTTTTAGAGGAAAGTTAGAATGAAAGGTTAAAATTGCTTCAATATGAAGTGCTCATTAGAAAGCAGTAAGAAGAGGTACAGGGAAATACAAAAAGATGAGATCTCACTTATCAATAATGAAAACAAATAAATTAACAATTAATAAATAGATAAAAATGTAAGTAAATTATTAAAATGCAAGGAGAGTAGTATTAGGGTAGTAATGAATTGCATCTTCACTTGAACTTTTGAAGTTCCAATTGCACGACATACTCAGGGAGAATGTTCCATAGTTCTTAGAAAGAAAAATTCTTTTAGTTCCTGCTGCTCAAAATTCAATTCTTCATTTTTCGTATTTTATTTTTATGAAACTGTGCTCTCGGGCTCGTACTTCAGGGAGATAATCTCTTCCATTCTCTTCAGCGGTCTTATTATACCTATAAATCTCTCATGTAAATACCAGGATTCTCGGTCACGTGATAATGAACGTCTGCTTTAAAAGCCTCAAAATCTAGGATTTATACTGAAAGAGAAGCCGCTTCTTAGAAAGGTACCAAAAACATACGAAGAAATAGTGATGATAATATTGGTTTTCCTGTGTATTAGCACTTCATTTATACCTATTATTTAAAAAAATGAGTGATACAATTAATGATGATTATCAGAGTGAGTTATATTTTCACAAATTGTATGATTTTTTGCCTTGATATTTAAAAAGAAGGAAGGAAAGCAGAGATAACGCGTACAGAAATATCTGTGCTGTTTTCCTTGAAACGGACGGAAATAATTCTCTCTTTTTTTAAATCCTCTCCTGTCTGAAAGGAAGAAGATTGAGGCTCTTTGAAATCCTCTGAGGGTATCGTTGTCTTTTATTTCTTCAATCCTTTACTGAGAGAACAAAAGGTTCCTGAGAAAATCGAATAACAATCTTGATGAGACTTTACTATCTCGACGCAATTCTGAGGCAGCAAATGAATCTTTTCGTTTTGTTTGTGGCCACAGAGAAACCAATTTACTGCCTCTTGACTGGTGTGAAATGTTACTCATTTGTTATGGTTTTGGCTAATACGTGTACAACACATATGAAACCACATGTTATCCAGTGGTCTTAAATACACACACAGCATATGTATATGTATGTATGTATATATATATATATATATATATATATATATATATATATATATATATATATATATATATATATATATATATATATATATATATATATTTATTTATTCATAAATATTACTGCTGTTCGCCCTCATAACTTTGATTGCAAATAATATCAACCTGACTGAGACCGGGAAAAGATGTTGTCTATATAGGAGCGTCTTCCGTTCAAACTTTAACGTCCGTTGAGAACAGGATAGGTAACATTTAGGCCATTTTTCCCCTATAGGAAATTCCCATATCAGCCTTAAAAATAGGTGGTCCTAAGGTCCTTTTTTCCTTCCTACCTGTCTCTCTTGGCGAATGTTTTTAACAGAACGTAGACGCCTAGGGCATGGCTGTAGGCCTGTTTTTGACCTAGGCCGGTCAGGGAACTTCAGAGAGACTGGATCTTTCGAAGAGACCACACGTCCGACGGGGCCTCTTCTCCCTTTCTTTGTCTATTATTCTATTAGTGAAGTGAAGAAGCAATTGCGAAGACTCCTCTCGGCGGTGGTTGGTGCGCACAACGTTCGTCCTAAGGTAAAGCCGCTTTTTGTTTAAAACTTCGCCCATTCTTTTATCTTTTTTCTGTATTTCGCATTTCTTTTGTTTCCTCCTTCATCCCCACTTAGGTATATGTGTTTACGAAGTCTAGATTAAGCCAAATTATTATATTGTTAGCTTCAACCCCGTTATTCCAGTAAAATACCTAAGTTAGGTAAGCAACACAGTTTTAAGTCTCGATGCTTTTGTATGCCTCGCGTTCGATGTTGGGAAGAACCGTTGCGTTTGAAATCTAAAATTCATCTCAAATATTCTTGTTAAGGTTAATTACCCTTAACTGGCGACCTTTGGCTAATTAACGACTGTCTTTGAGGTTAACTTTTGGCTTCAAGTGGCAGATTACGTGTATTCTTGGTCTGCAGGGCCGTAAAAATTACGTAAATTGGATAATACATGATCAGCCAAGACACACGTAACAGTGGCGACCTTGCGTAGAATCTAAAGTAAATTTTAGAGAAAGAATCTGGAGAAAAGGAAATTAAATTACATTAATTCCAAAAGATAAATGTCAGATATTGAATTCCATTTCACTCTTCCAAACAAAGAACCAGGCATAATAATAAGCAGTAAAGAGAATAGTTATAATAACAGGTAGTGAGAATTAGCCGTGAGGTAGGAAGGGTCGACTAGAGAGCAGAGCATTTTAATCACAATTTGTGTCGTTACTAAGGCCGAAAAGCGGAGCCCATTTCATATACACAAAGTAATGTAGTAATCCGATCGTTATTGGCAATTTTACCGTGTCAGTAAAATAGCAAACGAACGGAAATAGTAATTTTACAATAAAATGTACCGTGCAGCAACGTAAATTCACGCTGGTAGGCCAGCAGTTTTTTCATTCTTTTGTTTAATGTCCGGGTGAGAAGAACGATAACAAAAGACACAAAGTTGTTTGGTAATTTAGTTTTCCATCCGTAACGAAACGCTATGCATGATTGGTATATTTAAAGTAAAATCTGGATACCTGCATTTGTTTCGTTCGTTGTTTGAATTTGTGCTAAAAAGAAAATACCATCTTGATTCCTCAGTTGTTTTTGAAATTGTTTAAACTAGAGTAACCGCCATTTTCATGTCTTCGCACGCCCAAGGTTTTTTGAAATTTAGGCCTAACGGGACCTGGCCACCATTTGAAGACCCGTGTTATTGTCATCCGCTGTTGTGACCAGACTCTGCTCCCAGCCACTCTTGGGTCATTTTTTTTCTTTTCGTAGTAGACCCACCACACAATATCTTAGCTAGACAGACTTGATAGACAAAACCAAAAGATAATTTAGGCAGGGAAAGATAGGCCTTAGTTAGGATTAATACAATAACAAGTTCTATACAAATACATGCTGTAAAAATCATATAAAAAGAATTTAAAATTGTACGCTCAAAGTCTTGTGACGTCGCATCGGCTCCCAGGAAAATTACGATAATAAAGCAAAATCCCTAAGGAAGCAAAGACGACATATATCTATCTGATTTTATTAAGATCCATGCCATTGTGCATTTATAAGATCTTTGCTTTACATGTTCTCAAGCAGCGAGAAATTAGCTGATTGAAGATCTCTCTCTCTCTCTCTCTCTCTCTCTCTCTCTCTCTCTCTCTCTCTCTCTCTCGTCATTCAAGTAATCATTCCTAACCTAAGTGTACGTGACCCTCTTCAAAGAAAGAACGGCCGACACTAGGCTAATTAATTCGAATACAGTAAACCAAATAAAAGAAACACCTCTGTCCCACAATAGATGAGGACAAGTTAAGAGTAATTACAATACAGTGATAAACTGTCGGCACGAGTGAGGCCTGCTATCCAGACCGAAGCAAACAGTAGTTTTTCACCCTCTGAAAGAAGAAGGAGTTAGCACTGGGTACTGGGACCAGCCACTCACGATGATCTTTAAAAAAAAAAAAAACCCAAATTCACTTTATTCCACAGTGCCAATAATTTGCTGCACTGTCATCACTTGAATAGCTTACTTCTCTCTCTCTCTCTCTCTCTCTCTCTCTCTCTCTCTTTTACCTTCCCTTTCTCTCTCATTCGATTGTCACACTCTGCAAGGTGTAGAGTGCCCTTCCTCCCATATAGCCTAGTTGACTCCAGTAGAGGGTCCCTAGGAACACATTGGCACCATAAGTGCCACTAACCAAGCATATAGGAATTAATTAAAAAAAAAACAAAGGGAACACAGAAGAGAAAGTTCTTCTGGAACCTAACCTGCACCAGTGCCTAGGGATACTGAGTGCCACCAGTGTGACCTGTACACGGCACACCCAAACTACAGTGCCACCTTTTGAAAGGGTGCCGCATCATTGAAGAGACACTTCCTCGCTGCCCAAGTACGCCCAGTCGACCCGGTTAGACGCCCTTCCCCATCAGAACCATGGCAGCAGAGCATTATAAAACCTTCCTGGGGCTGGGGACGGCGGCAGGTCTCACCAGCTCGGAACTTACCACCTGGGTTAAGGAGCAAGTGGGCGACTTGGCCAAGCGGGGAGAAGAAAGGAAGAAAGACTCGAGCAGAGGATGATGAAGAAGCCGAGCAAAGGCAATTAGAAGAGGAAAGAGAAGAAAGAAGAAGACGGCATGAGTTAGCCTGCAAGGAAAGTGAGCTAGCCTGCAAGGAGAAAGAGCTCAAGCTGGAAAGAGCGAAAATGGAGAATGCCGAAGCTATGGCTCGACAGCAAGCCTCCAGTCCTACACCTGCTGCATCAAACGCTCCAATTTCGAGCATCAATTCCCTAGTCGCCAAGTGGACTGAGGACGAGCCAGAATCATGGCTGGAGGAGATCGAGGCTCTTTTCGATAACTACAGCACCACGGAGATGGAGAGAGCCTTAATACTAGCCAAGCATATGGAGGAAAAGCCAAGGCAGCGCTTCGCTCACTGGAGAAGAGCCAGAGAGGTAACATGGCGGAAGTCCGTAGAGTCATTACAAAAAGGCCTACGAGATAACCCTGAAAAATGGAGACAACGGTTCCGAGGTCCTGACAAGGAAGTCGGCTGGTCTTGGACGGAATGGGCATGTCACAAAACCCAGTCCGCACGCGCTGGTTCGACTCCTTGGCCTGCACGACGTTTGAGGATCTTTTCAATCGACCATGCTAGAAGACCTTTTCCAATGTGTGCCAGGGCCCCTTGCTGTATATCTTAACGATAAATAGCCCTCCACACTTATGGAAGCTTGTCGCATGGCTGATTCGTGGGAAACCTTCAATCAGTCGCATAGCACCTCGCAGAAGCGAATCGTTCTCCACGCCTACCTCTCAAACTCCACTCACCCAAAGAATGGACTGCCTAGCAAGACCCTGTGCAACTATTGCAAGAAGGGGGGCCACGCTGAAGCTGAGTGCCGATACAAACTCGGCACTAATAAACAGCCTAACCCTACCAGCCAGAACTCCGCTCCCGATTCATCCGCTCAGCCCTCTCCTCCAACAGTTACTGCAGGCCACCGAGCCCATCCAAAAGGTCCGTGCAAATCATGTGGGGCTGCTAACCACTACAATGCTGGATCTCCAGCCTGTCCACATCATGTCCCCACCACCAAATTTGTCAACCTAATCAGCACTTCATTTTCTGCTGCTGGTCCGCCTGGATCCTTTACCCCGAGAGACTGGGAACCCAGTTCATCTCGGTGCCCCTCTTCAGAGCACTAGCCAGCCAGTGACCCTTCCGGTCACTGTAGACACTGGGCGGCAGACATTAGCCTGATCACTAGGGCCCAAGTGCCAGCCGGTGCCATGGTTGTCGAAGAAACCCGGTGGGAAATGAAGTGGATAGAGGGCCACACCATTACCGTTCCTACTGTCCAACTCCAGGTTATGACACCTTGGGTACGATGCCCCACCGCCTCGGGGTGGTAGGTGGAATTCGGCCCGAGTGGCTTTCTTGTTGGGTCAGGGATCTTCTCTGCGGAAGCCCGTTACCAACGCCACTCCGCAGCCACGTTACCTCCTCCACGGAGGCCCCATCTAACACTCTCAATAATGACAAACCTCCACCTTCCGCCCACCAAAGTGGTCCGCGGAAGGGGCACAACCCAAACTATTTCAGGCCTAGCCTCTCCAATTGCGAAGGGCTGGCCCACCAAGAGGTCCTCCCCCTCTGCGAAAGAGAGATTCAGGAGGAGCAGTACCGCTGCAGGATGCGCAAGCGGGCAGACCACTCCACACATTGGGAGGGCTGCCCAAACAAGCAACACCCAGCGGACGCCCCGAACAAAACTCACCGAGAGGCTACGATCTCCGCTGGGGCAGGAATCTCTGCCGCAGCCAAACACAAGTCGTCCGGCGAGGTATTGCACCTCGGACCCTCGTCAGGCATGCCTGACCCTCAACTGCTGCCAGTGCCACTTGCGAGCACTGAGCAGTGCCAGACTCCGTCCGTCCCGGACATTGAGCTACCAATGGAAAAGGCCCTATGCCGGGTCTAAATCATGAGGCGAATCCTCCTCCGGGAGATTTAGGATTCCCCATGCAGTTGATCATCGCGACTGGAGAGCCTCCAGCACCCGAAACTTCTTTGCAAATTTGACTCCAGGGGATGAACCCTGGAGGATCGAAATGGTACCCCTTCCTTGGAAGACCAGGAACTGGCATCCTCGGACCCAGAAGTCGAGATCGCTCGCTCCGGTTGTCGCAGCAGCCGGAGTAGGAGCCCTCCTGCAGCTTTTGAAGTTGCCCTGACTTCGCGCCCGCTAGCCCTTCTGGCCTGTCCCCGGAGTCGGTGCCTCATCACCTCCTAGACCTGCTACTGATAGGACTTGGAGGAAACCGAAGAAGAAGAAGAAGGCGCAGAAGAGAGCCCAGTAGTTGCCGAGCTATAAGCTCATCCTGGCACTAGCGCCCTCTCGGCACAGTGCCCTAACATCTAAGAGTGATCCTGGCCCCTTTCCCAGAGGAGGTAGCCAGTGTGATCTCTTCCCTTTATTGTACATAGCCGTAAGCACCTTCTAGTACTATTAGACTTAGGTAAAGTAGTGATTATAGCTTGTATCCTATCTAGGGTTAGGTATTTCTGT
>NC_089762.1:8016264-8033764 GCF_040412425.1 Macrobrachium rosenbergii | reverse complement strand
TGCATCGAGCGGTAGCGAGTGTTGTAAAACCATCTTAAACTTATAAGGATCCTTCCTTAGTGTCTAATCTGGAAACAAAGATTCCTCCCCCCCCCTCTCTCTCATAATATTACATAAGAATCGCTTGATTAGCGAAAATAAACTGAATTGGTCATCTTATTGTTATTTATGACTGAGAATACACTGTCTGCAAATTCCCAGGGAACTAGAATTTTGTAGTTTACGTGAATCGTAAGCCTTAAGTGGGTGAAAGTGGAGTAATTCTCACCGAGGAAAATTATATTTTTAATTTAAGAATGCCTGCTCGTCTACCGCCTGTCTGATGACTTGATAAAGCGAAATCCAATGAACAGATTCTTACATTGTATTTCCCATTACCTTCTGTTACTTCTTTCTAAAAGTCTGAATTTCAAGTCAGTGACCCCTGTGGGCTTGTTCCAAATGAATAGATTCATCTTCTGAATAATAATAATAATAATAATAATAATAATAATAATAATAATAATAATAATAATAATAATAATGTGCATTTCAAAATTTGCTATGTTTCATGTAACATTTGACTAGATAACACTGGAGTCTTCGATTTGCTAGTAATCAAATTTTGCAAGGTTCAGTTTTTTCATGAAGGTATCCAAACATAGATGCATAACTTTTTAATGTGACTTCTTAGTGAATGTTGCTCGTATATGACGAAACTGAGTATTGATTTTGACGATTCCTCTTCCCTGCCAAAGCTGTTTCATTTTCCATTTTGGCTTCGCCAGCAGTCTTCTTTTAAGAATATGTCGAATTTATGATTTCTTAAACAAACATATTGTGGAGGTCTCACTTCTTGCAAAAACTTCACCATAAACTAAGAGTCTGTTCCACACCAAACTTGTTTCATTTTAGTTTGATTTCACCAGCCGTCATATTTTAAGAATATGTCGAATTTCATGATTCCTCCGATAAATATATTTCGGAGGCCTCGCTTACAACAATAACTTCACTGTAAACCAAGCGTCTGTTACCAGAAAAACGCCTCATTTGCCACATATTTGCTCTTAAACGCTTCATTTTCCAAAATGACTTCTCCAGCAGCTGTACTTCACGACACTCAAAAAACTGTATGCGTTTCAGTAAGTCCACTTCATAATGTGGTTATACGAGCTCAGAGCTCTCACGAATCCATTCAGTTCTTAAACGTCAAAAGAATATAAACAAAGTTTTCGAAATAAGAACACTGATTACACAAGCTTTGTAGTCTATCTAAGGGTTGGTCGACGTGGAACCAATCTTGCAGTAAGCTACAAAGTCTGTGCAATCAGTGTTCATATATCGAAAACATTTTTATGATCTTCTGCTATAGCTGAAGAATGAATGGATCCGCAAGAACTCTGAGCCGTAAATCCTTGTTATGCATTGAGTTACTGGACAAGGACAGAAAAAGTAGACTCGGCAAGGCAACCGATGCCAAGCGCTTGGACCCTTGAGGTCATTCAGCGCTGGAGAGGAAAATGAGAGTAAATAGTTTTAAAGGTGCAACGGGAGGAAAACCTCGCAGTTGCACTATGAAGCGGTTGCTTAGGAGAGAGTGGAAAGTAAGAAGACAGAAAGAGAATATGAACGGAGGTATAGTTACAATTATGAAAAGTGTTGCAGCCAGTGGCCGACAAAGGGCGCTGCAAAAACCGTAAGTCATGCCTACAAGGCACCGTATGAGGTGCACTGGCGGCACTAACTCCTTTATCGATCAGAATCGTTGTGTCAACACGACGCTGGTGACGGATTCAAGATAATCAGCAGTTTTCCGCTCTTATTGATGCTGGTCACGTGTCAAGGAGAGTCTTGGTAATTGGCTGGGTGTCCTCTGAATAACTGAATTCTGAGAGGGGTAATAAAACGCCCAATCATTTCCCAAAGAGCAATAGATCTTTACGCCTCGATCCTTCATATATGAGATTAACTGAGGCTATTAGTGACCCTTGAACGTCATTACCCATCATTTCTGACTTCTCCATTTCTTGTTCGCTCAAGTCCTTCGTAATACAGCGAAGATGTCGCGACACTGCATATGGTGAAGCCATTTCGAGTCATAAATTACCATTGCTCAAGATGTCCCGTCGAAGGGGGATAGAATGTTCCTGAATGCTCTCAAGTTTATGTTGTATCGAAATAACGGACATTCCCATGACGAACGTATTCATAAGCATAGGCGATATAATCAATTTATCTATTTATTTGCAGCATAAGTGCTTGCTCTCTGTCTCTGTCTCTGTCTGTCTGTCTGTCTGTCTCTCTCTCTTTCTGCAAACACACAAACACATTTTTTTACAATGTTGTATGGTAATAATAATAGAAACCGTTTCAAAATCCAGCCATTGCCAATTCCATTGTTTTGTTTGGTTACCCAAACGAACGTAATCATAACCACGCGAATCAGTAAATTTATCTGTAGTATATATGTTTGATTTCTCTCTCTCTCTCTCTCTCTCTCTCTCTCTCTCTCTCTACACACACACAAACACTCACACAAACTTTTTATAATGTTGTGTGGTAATAATAAAAAAAAGGCTCTCCAAAACCCACCCACTCCAAATTCTGATTTATTTTGTCTTTGCCAAAAGACAAAATTCCCAAAAAGTTCTACTATAGTTATTAATATCATCAAACGTTAACAAAAACGACATGCCATCTGCTGATTATAATCCTACAAATAAGTGAAAGATGACCAGTGATGCAGAAAATGGCGATTGGTGAAAAAGAATCTAAATGAAAAAAAAAAAGTCATACAAACTTTATAAAAATCAGCAAACATGGAGAATGCTAACAACAATCTCAGCAAACTTGTGATGGATGACAGCAGAAATAGCTCCGGAAATTCAACAGTGTTTTTCAATGCTTTTTTCTGACAAATTAAAGTACTTGATTTTTGCATATCCTAACGGAAAGAGAAATTATTTTCATTAATCAAAAAACTGTTGGAACTGGCAGGTAATAATAAAGATAAAGTTTTTGTAATAATCTCCTAATCACATGAGAAATTAAAAGCTACTGAAGAAAACCACTGTGATGGAAGAGTAAACCATATATATATATATATATATATATATATATATATATATATATATATATATATATATATATATATATATATATATATATATATATATATATATATATACATACACGTGTGTGTGTGAGCAACATGAGTGCTAAAGATGGTAGGTATCTCGTCCATGTGTGCGTAGGTGGAATTTAATTTTACATATATTCTCAATATATGTTTCACCTACATCAATGTGGGAATCTTCCCCATGATACTAATGTTACTGATAATATCATGAGGATGTAACTGTGGTAGAAGAGAAAATGTTTTTCTCCGGTAACATCCATTAGTTTGAAAAGAAACTTTTTAATGAAATGTCCATAACAACGAAAAATATCGTAAAAAATAAATACATTATAGAGCTGCCAAAATCGACAGCCATTCTTTATCTCATTGGCTTTCTGAACTACCGACTCTCATTAAGCGAGTTTTAATTTTACGCCTTGATACGATAATTTTGTTTAATATTTCTTTTATCATAGCAGTTTAGCCCAACGATGATGACATGACGTGGTGAGTGTTTCGATGAAAATAACAGTTATATTACAAGTTTTCCTTTCATTCATTTCCAAGATTTCTTTCAAGTTTCTCAAATAATTAGATTGAATTGATAGTTATGTGGAGGAACATTATCTGAATGTAAGGAGACTGTTCTTGTACGGTATTTTCTCATTCGCAATATGCAAACAATACTAACAAATCAACTGGAAGCGCGGGTAATTTGCGTGACAAATTTCATATTATGGGATGAGAGTAGCATTTCTTCCTTGGGAACTTTTCCAGATCTCATTTCTTGTGTCAGGAACACATTCTTTATACCTGGAAGATGTATCTTTATTGCCCTATTTACTTTGACAAGTTCACGCTTAAGTTTTCTCTCTCTCTCTCTCTCTCTCTCTCTCTCTCTCTCTCTCTCACAGTATAAACTTATCAGAGTTTATATATATATATATATATATATATATATATATATATATATATATATATATATATATATATATATATATATATATTATATATATATATATATATATATATATATATATATATATATATATATATATATATATATATATATATATATATTTAAAGGACACATATATGCATTTCATAGCTTCAATGCTTTAAGATGTTATCGTGGAAGATTCGGTGTAACAGCGAACTAGGGCGAGAGGTTTGATGCAAGATTGCTGAAACAGCGCATATTTTGATTCCTCAGCTCTTTGCGCGAGAAGCTCAGCAATATTGGAGATCAGGTGATCTCCGAAGCGTTATGTATATTCGTGAGTACGTGCGTTACTTTGATCTAGATTATGCCAAAATATGCCCTAAAAAGTGAGTTTGATCGTTCATTAACGTGACAGAACTGCAATTGTCCAGTTATAACTTTGGAGTGGTTCCAGGCTTTGAAAATCGGCAGATAAGGTAGAGTCTCAAATCTCTGTTTTTGTGGGAGAAAATTGAACTTGTGATTTTTTACCATGACTTTCTAATCATTATGTACTTGTGAACTGGTGTGGGAAATTTAATATGGATGTTCATACCTCTTTTATATTATTATTTTGTTGTGTTACGTTTGCCATATCTTGGCTATACATTTTACACTTTCCATTACTGTGTTTTGTATTTCATATATTTTTGGGAGTTTTCTATCATGTTTAATTCTTTCGACAGATGTCTGTGGACTTGGGAGTTTGATAAAGAGGACATGCAAATCATTTGCAATGTCAATCTCTTTATGTGGTAGACTGTTTTTTTACATACATGACTTTTAGTTATTGATTTGTGAGTATGTGAGATTTTGGGTTTTTCCAGGCTATTAGCCATAATGAGACTTCTTTAGTCAGAAGTGCTTTGCAGTTTAGAGTTTATTTATCTGACTCGATAATTCATTTATTTTGCATTTTAATCTTTGTTTTGTTTATTTCATTTCTTGTTGGGTTATTTGAATAATAAACCTATTTTTGTAGGAACGATTGTGTTTCTTTAAATAGTCCATTTAATTGCTTTGAGAGAATGAGAGAGGTCGGATGGGTGAGCTTCGATAAACGATGAGAGAGAGAGAGAGAGAGGGATTCGGGCTGAGAGAGAGAGAGAGAGAGAGAGGAAAAAAAAGAGTGGAATCAGGGTTGAACCTTTTACGTCTTTTTCCTGAAGTAGTTAAGATCAACGTACACTTCCAAAAAAGTGTTGATCTGTTCCTGTAACATATATATATATATATATATATATATATATATATATATATATATATATATATATATATATATATTATATTATATATAATGCACAAATACATACATACAGAAGAGGTGGGAAAAGTAAATAAAAGGAACTTAAATATCGTAAAACAGGTAAGATACGTGGATGACATCTTGATCATTTACAAGGGAGAAAGGGAAGATCTACACAAGTTTTTAGAAAACATAAATAAACTAAACGAACACATCAAGTTTACATTAGAAGAGAAGGAGGAGAAATTCCTTTCTTGGATGTCCTGGTCAAGAGGGTAGGGAAAATTTAAAATTCAAGGTATATAGGAAGAAGACACACACCAATTCATACATACATAGGTTCTCCAGTCATAGGAAAGAAATAAAAATAGGATTAATGACAGGGTTGGTCATCAGGGCTTATAGGGTTTGCAGTCCCGAATTTTTAGACGAAGAGTTGGATTACCTGAGGGAGAGTTTTAGGAGATTAGCTACCCTAAGTATTGGTGGAAGTGGGCACATATCAAAGCAAGGAAAAACTATTTTGGGGAGAGGGAAAGGATAGAAAAGGAACATTTGGTAGGAAAGAAAATAATTACACTATCAGACAACAACTCTATTGCACCCATCAACAGAAAGCTAAATAATTTCAAATTGAATAGGCAGCTACAAAAACACCATTAGGAATAAAATAGTTAGAAACAAAAAGTCGGTAGAGGGGGAAGAGATTAGAGGGGGGGTTTATATGGCAGCGTGTCTAGACTGTGAAGAAGGGTACTATGGCGAAACTGGCAAATCATGTAAAGAGCGGAGCAAACAACATCTGCAGAACATAAGGCATTATAATCAGACGTCGGCAGTTGCCAAACACTGTTGGGAAAATAATCACAGAATAGACTGGGAAAATATGAGTTTTTTGTACAGGAACACCAACAAAACATCTAGACTGGTTGTAGTGAACGCCTTCATAACTTGCGCCAACAACGCGATGGCAGGGAACACCGGAAACTGCTTTGAAGACAGCAAATCTAGAAAAATCGTATACTCCACAGTAGCAAAGAAACGAAGAAAAAACGTAAGAGAACGCACGGAAAACGGTCACCTAGGAGGAGGGATCAGAGAAAGACCAAGGTCAAGAGTGGGTGGAGGTCACACAGGAAGAGCTAGGCGATTATAGGATTAAAAGTACCCAGCACACAGATATAAATACAGCCGGACTACGCATCTGCTCATTGTACGGATACTTGATAATGTGGACTGTTTGTCCAAGAAAGCTTGTAACTTTTTGAATAAGAACTCCATTAGATACCATCCAGTTTGAATGAGGTCCTTTTAGTAATATATATATATATATATATATATATATATATATATATATATATATATATATATATATATATATATGTGTGTGTGTGTGTGTGTGTGTGTGTGTGTGTGTATGTGTGTGTGTGCGTATGTAAATTTAGATTTGTAACCTTTCATACGAGACGATGATAACTTTTGCTGAATACTCCTTATATCGACATTGTATGCGACAAGTATATGTCAATAAATGATGAAGTTATCACAACAAAGAACAGTAAACGTCAGGAAGGAACACAAATCATATTTTAAGCAGATCTTGAAGAAAAATAACACGAGAAAGGAAAAGGATTACCTCACCAGAGATGTTTGATTTACCACGGAAATTTTACTTTCACGAATTTATAGTTTTTTCTCATCCAACGCTTATGAACGCCTTATCTTAGTACGAAGATGGTTACACTAGATTTGCGGTCATGTTCGGTGTAGGGGCAACATCAGAAACTTTCTTGGCAGCCAATACATGCTCCTGTGCAAGAATGGTTAAGGCTTTTTTTTTTTTTTAAGAAACATAATAACTTGGCAGCAGAATCATTATTAAACTAATAATTTTTGCGGCCCAGCGGGTGTGACCAATTCTTATGTTTCCTTTTACATTTAATGTGGGAAACCTTGTTAGACAAAGTGGCTGTGCAATGATCCCATTATTTTCTTCGGCAATAACGTTTCATTTTTAAGAGCGAGATCACGTCTTTGATCTTTTCTCTCTGCTTAGTGAATGGCAACCTGGGACTACGTCCTATTATGGTGGGCCAGTGTTTCTAAGATCCAAGCTCCAACGAATGTTTTGTAAAACTGGAGGAGGATGCCCCGTCGCACTGTGTAACTGGCTTGTTGTATGAATGGAATATAGGATTTAGGCCTATAACCAAGCGCTGAGACCTGTGAAGTCATTCACGATTGAAAGATAAATTGAGAGTAAAAAGGTTTGAAAGGTGTAACAGGATGAAAACATCGCAGTTGCAGAAGGTGGAAAGTAAGATGGAAGAAAGAGAATATAAATGGAGGTAGAGTTAAAGGAATGAAAAGGGTTGCAGCTCTGGGCCAAAGGGACGCTGCAAAGAACATTAAGTAATGCCTACAGTGCACCCCGTGAGGTGCACTGACGGCACTACCCACCCACAAGACTTATTCTTGTTATGTTGCTGAAAGTTTTCACTCTTACCCTTATTCTTGATAATTAGATAACTGGGTAGACTATACCCTTGATGTGATTAGAGGGAGAACTTGCTAAGAGCAGGTTCTCCATGATAAACCTTGCAATGCAGATGCACTAACGGCCATGGTTGGCTGAAAATGACATGAATACGTCCATATGAAAATGCAATTTGCTAAGTTACTGAGTACGAGAGAGACTCTGCAACTAACGAAAAGATAGAATAGACGTTTCGAAAAGGAAACAGGACTTTATGCACACCAAAAGCGAATAAATACCTTACAGTAAGAACAATAGAAGAAACTATAACATCATGTAGCATATGAGTATAACAAGGGCACAGAGAGATTTAAATGATTGACAGAGTAATTATCCTTGCTGCTACCTGCCTTCAGTAGCAGGGCCTGTTGATTATCATACAATCTATTCAACGCTACAAAAACCCAGCATACATTGAGAGAGAGAGAGAGAGAGAGAGAGAGAGAGAGAGAGAGAGAGAGAGAGAGAGAGAGAGAGAGAGAGAGAGAGAGAGAGGTTAAAAGCCAGACGTCAACATCTATTATTATTATTATTATTATTATTATTATTATTATTATTATATTCAGAAGATGAAACCTATTCATATGGAACAAGCCCACAGGGGTCATTAACATGAAATTCAAGCTTCCAATGAATATGGTGTTCATTAGGAAGAAGTAAGAGGAGGTAAAGGGATATACAAAAAGAAGATATCCCACTTATTAAAAAGAGAAAATAAATCAATAACTTAATAAAAAGAGAAAATGTATTAAAATTCAAGGAGGATATTATTAGGTAGTAATCCACTGCATCTTCGCTTGAACTTCTGAAGTTCCAATTGCTAGACATCCTCTGGAAGGCTGTTCCACAGTCCAAAAGTATGACGAATGAAGCACCTCTCGAACTGAGAATTCTACAGAAAGGCACATTTATTGCATGTTGGTGCTGCTGTTCAGCGAATCTGGTTGCTCTTGGCAGATAAAGGGGATCAGGGATCAGTTGTGAATGTGAACGGTCTCTGTTGAAATACAACTTATAAAAAAAGTGACAAACAAGAGACCATCCATCGATAGTCCAAAGTCATAACTGCTACTATTAGGAAACAGAGACCTATCACCATGAACCTCTCTTCCTAAAAGAGATAAGTCTCTAGCAGAAACAGACATCCACAGAGGAGAACAGTATTCTGGTAAAGGAAGCACAAACAACCTAAAACAGGTTGCACTGATTTTATCAGTTATAAATATATGAGGCCTTACGAACAATACCTAACTTTCGTGCGGCATTTGCTGAAACGTTCGTTAGATGCTTCTCAGTAGTTATATATTATTCAAAAGTTACACCTTGAATAGTTAAAGCTTCAAACTCATTCAGCAAAGTTCCATCCACCTCAAGGGAAGGATGGGATGGGAAATCTGTACGAGGTCTGCTAATCATTAGTGTTTTCGTTTTATTGGAGTTCAACCTCATGCCCCGCCGACTACACCATTCCCTGATCCAGTCATGTCCCGATTGAGGCCGAGAGCTGCCTCATTTCTCATAAGTTGAGACTGTTATTACACCCACAAGTGTTGAGTCATCGGCATACTGAACAATCTTGTTTTCCAGGCCAACAACCATATCACTTGTATACACTAAAAATAACAGTGGACCAAGAAACATTACCCTATGGAACTCCAGACAAAATAGGTCTTGGCTCACTAAAGATCCCGTCCACGGCAACTCGCTGCTGCCTACATGTAAGGACACTTGGAGTAATCCTAAAACTTATCCACCCACTCCAAGATTCTGAAGTTTATAAATAAGTGCCTTGTGATTTACTAAATCGAAAGCAGCGCTAAAACCTATTTGAATTACTCTGCACTCAAAACCCCTATCAAGTTTCCCTTGCAAATGACAAGTCAAGTCTGAAAGAGCATAGCAGGCACCTAACTGCTTCCTATGTGTATATTGACACTCAGCTAACAACCCTTTAGATTCATCATACTTATACAGTGGCTTAAAGACAATTTCTTTTAGTAACTTTGGAGAGCACAGGGAGAACAAAAATTAGCCTGTAGTTACTGCAGTCTGCAGATATACTGCTCTTTGGAACAGACACTCTATTACTAAGCTTGTGCTCACCTGTAAAGATACGACGTCGACATAAAAATCTTTAGAATCTACTTATCTTGGGAGACAACAAACTAGAAGCTTTCTTAAAAAACAAAGGGAAGAAACCATCAGGATCTTCTCCACCCCAGCTTTCAAGATTATCCAGAATTTTCTTAACATCCCTTGAGCGAAATGCACATTTTGTAAGAACAGGGTCAGGATGACAAGTATCAGGGAGAGGGACATCTCCAGCTGATTGCTTAGCTTCAAAAGCTCGATGAAGCAGTTCAGCCTTTTCCTGGGGCCAGTAACCTATTTACTATCATCTGTTAGTAGTGGTGGAATGGAAGGCGAGCCTGACCCAAAGATAGATGAAGCCGATGTGGTCCACCACAGATGGGGCTGAATAATTCCTTCAAATTTCTTCTTCAGGGGATTATTGTAATTTATCTCAGCAGTATGGTAAGTTCTATCCGCAGCACGGCGAGAATCAACGAAAATGGTATCATTATCATTTGAACGATTTCGTCTCCAAGCGTCGAATTTTGTCTTTGTCAATGTACTGTAGGCTCGTCCACATTTATCATCAAACCATGGCTGGTCATTTGTCCTAAATTTGATGACCTTGCTGTAGGGACAGACCTTATTAAAACAGCCATCAGTATGTTTACCCTGATGCCTCCTTCCTCGCATCAGGTCTCTCTCTCTCTCTCTCTCTCTCTCTCTCTCTCTCTCTCTCTCTCTCTCTCTCTCTCTCTCTCTCTCTCTCTGTCAATTCTTGGAATGACCTAGTTAAGCCAGCTATTTCTGCTTAAAAAAGTGTAAACTTTCATTACTCCCCAAGAAAAAGTTAAATGAAAGTTATGATGAAAACTTTCACGGATAATTTAATACCCTCTTGTACACACAAAAATATGACCAGGGTCTGGCAAAATACTCAGTGGTATAAATCAGTCTTCCTGGTTATTTTAAGATTTAAAACTTGATTCTTTCGGAGGTCGTTTCAATGTTACCTATCCTTTTACACACGACTTATAATTTTAGTGTCATGGAGTGAGTGAGTAAGTAAGCGAGGGATACGTTTATTATTAACTAGAGATACATGATTCTACAATGTTATTTCACACAACAATGTATATGGCCGCCTTAATCGCGAGAGAGAGAGAGAGAGAGAGAGAGAGAGAGAGAGAGAGAGAGAGAGAGAGAGAGAGAGAGAGAGAGGAAATTTTAGTTTTATAGTCACAGTCGAATCGACTCCCCTACAACACTTGCCTTAATATTTCTCTTGACACTCAGTTGGATTAATCCGATCTTCCCTCGGCGATGATAGTTTGGGGATTACTGGGGATTACCCAGAGGAAGGGAGGGACCGAGATGGACTAGGGCTAATGTGGGTAAGGGTAAGAACAATTGGAAGAATATGAATTTATTATGCTTACTCTGATGTCCCCTCCTCGCATCCAGTCTCTGTCTCTCTCTCTGTCTCTCTCTCTCTCTCTCTCTCTCTCTCTCGCATTCAGGGCGTGAAAGTGAAAATGAATATGGCTTTCGTGCTATGAACATTTTGAAATGACTATTCCTCTCGCTTTGTTCCTTTATACAAAGGACCTGTCGTCGTTCGACTTCAACACTGACATTGTAGACATTTTATTGTCAATTTATTACTCAATTTGCAGTACCATATGAAAAATATATTAAAATTTTATTATCAGTTTATTACTCCATTTGCAGTAGCACGTGAAAAATTTATTTTGTAACTTGTGGAAAAGAGCAGAACTTACAATAGTACAAACATTTGAAGGTAAAAATTCCCAAAACTGTTGAAAGACTGTTTTTTTCCCGAATACCTACTAATGGCCACATGGACGAGGGCGAATTCGATTACGGTAAATTCGACGCCTCATAGAACCATTTTTCCAGCACAATTCATTTCAGCATTTACGGAGAGGTGACCCTATTCTGTTTTTTTTTTTTTTTTTTTTGCTTGTGGATTTTCAAGAAGGATTCTGAAATTGCAAACAATTTTCCTCTTCTTTTGAATAATGAATGGCTGCCCGAAGGGAGTGTAATGGATGCGCATAGCCATGCTAAAATAATACGAGCTTACGTTTATATTTCGGATATTAGTCAGCCCTTGTCCTCAGGGAGCTGTTCCTCTAAGATTTTGACTTTCTGTCTAAGAGGTTACATCACTTATATCGCGTATATTAGCAAGCAGGATTATCATACTTCCGCATGCAAAACACAATGCAAAAGTTATGCCACGATGAGTCGTCTTTCCTTTCAGATGTGGATTTGAGAGAGAGAGAGAGAGAGAGAGAGAGAGAGAGAGAGAGAGAGAGAGAGAGCAGATTTCATTAATGGCTCACCGCTAACTTCGAATGAGTTCCGCGTTCTATCAGTCGCATGTAAATTTATCTACGTCAACATAGATTAAATTCACACCATGTGTGGCGCAAAAAATTACCCACGCGAACGGCATTCCATCAACTAATGCTCCGAATTTGGAGAGAGATATTACAGATCCGATATTTCCATAATATGTAAGTTTTTTTTATCGTAAACTTGTCACAGAGACGCTGATTGAACGCACCTCATCCTCCCTCACAGACACGCGAGGCTAAATCAATCCCTAGATGGCGGAAAATATGATCAAATCTCGGTTTTTGTATTTGTAATTCTCTCTCTCTCTCGCTTTCTCTCTTTCTCTCTCTCACAGACACACACACACACACACACACGTTGGCTAACCACCGATCTGCGGTTAACGTGCTGTATAAGCTTTTACTTGACAGATTTAACTCTGATTTAAATGGTACTAACATATTTTAAAACACAAATTTATCCTCTCTCCTCTCTCTCTCTCTCTCTCTCTCTCTCTCTCTCTCTCTCTCTCTCTCTCTCTCTTTGAAGGATTTCCCTTTAACATTTGAACCTGAGCTTTCAAATGTTATCAGTGCAACGCATTGTATGCAAATATCTCTCATCCCGGCGCTCTGACTGAAATCTCCAAACCCTCAAAGCCACGTAACACTCAACTAGCAATTTAATGCCACACAGTCAGGGGTTCCACGCATGTACAAGTGGTATGTTTGTGGCCGATAAGTGAACCTGTCGGCCACAAACACTTTGCAATACCTACGTGGAACCCCTGACTGTGGCATTTGCTAGTTGAGTGTTACGTGGTTTTGAGGGTTTGGAGTAGATGTCCCGTCAGAGCGCCGTGATGAAGGATTGTTGCATGCAAAATACGCTCTGATAAACTTAACTGTTGTTTCTGCACCTTCGTATTAAATGGTAAGTGCTCTTTTTCGTACGACGAGTGCAAAATTCCAGTGTTGCCTTTACAAATAACACATCGAAGGAAATTGCAAAATTGAAAGAGTCTGAATCATCATCTATGCTAACCTGTTTTAGGGTTCTCAGAGATGCAGCGTTTTTCAAACAGTGGTTCCCAACCCTTCAGTGGGTTGCGAGATAAATAAAATGAGTCGCGACAAAAAGAAGGAAAAAACGCAAGTGGGTGCAAAGTGCAGAAAATAAATAACTAAACGTTGCACAGCACTCATAAATCATCGCTAGTGTTACCGAAATCTCCCATGACAAGACAGGCTTTACCAATTAAAACATATAGTAATAGTACAGATTATTAGGAATTTATTATACATAAACAAAAAGGATGTCGTCGCAGCCTAAATACCTTCAAGGTTTTATCCAAGACAATCGACAGTCTCCCACTCCCTCCGGCCCCCTCTCTTTATCCCTGAATCCTTAATTATCAGACAAGTTTGGTTAAATTCCAATAGCTAGTTGTCATCAACAACTCTGGCAATCGACAAACACACACACTTCATTAAACAAGGTTGTTTTAAAATTGAATGGCTAGTTGTCAACAGTTTTTTTTACATAATTTTTATATTTTTTCTCAGTCTTTACTCATTTTACAGATACTCGTGTGGTGTTGCCGTTTAGTTATTAAAGTGATTAATGTTTTATTTATAACTGTAGATTATTCTACAGGAGGCTGTTTTCCTTCTGCTTTTCTCTTAGCATAACTTTCCTATTTCTTCTCAGTCTTTACAATTCTTTTCTTTTTTTTTCACTCAGACTTAGTCTCAGCACTTTTAGACATTAGGCAAGCTCTTATCATATTCCATTTTTATTTTTACTGAGTTTATCTGTCTTGTTCGCCAACAGATCACCATTCGTTCCAGGCAGGCGGAGATACGTTCTCTCGAGTGCTTCCATCAGATATGCTTTTGAATTTGGTATTTGTCTATTTGTCCATCAGTCATTGATGCAGGAAAAAGTTTTTGATATATTAAGTTTAAATGGGGATTGATATGATCAAAATCAGGAATCACGTGCTTATGAGCAAACAAGCACATCCATCCCGTTAAACGACATTTTTTTTTTGGTTTTTGGTCAAAATATTATTTACTTTAACTTTGTGTCGGGATTTCCTTTAAATTTATTTTAACTCGTGTTAAACAAAATAAAATTATAGAAAAAAAGAGGGAAGAAGTGCAGTGTAAACAAAGGTCGTCATTTTACAGGCTCCTATTTTTCTCGATTATTTCGGTGAAGGAGGACAATATGAATGTCTAAGGTAATGTCATGAAGCTTTTAAAGTATCAAGGATAGCATAGACATTGAACATTTCCTTGTTGACAGTGAAACTAAAGTAGATAGGAAAGAAATTTTCTCAACACTTTCCTCGCCTGGCCGGACAGGCCATATGCCCTCAGGCTATGGCTGTGACGTAATAGAAGTGACGTATAGAGCGTTCGGACGAAGTGAAAATGGCTTCATTTTGCACGCCACCCATTAGGAGAAAAGACTCCGTTGGTTTAATTTTTTCCGGTAAACCGAGCTTGAATGATGTTGATGATGTAATTTTTGAAAAGCTGAGTGATTTGATTGGTGCTCAAGAAATGCGAGGCAATAAAGTGATCTTGAAGTTCCAGAATCAATGTGTATATGAAACTTTTCTAAACAATTATGATGAAAAAGTAATTTGTTTACCTAGTGGTCTGGAGGTTAAAGTAGTTAATTTCAGCAGTGTCTTTACATTTGTCTCAATAAGGTACGCTCCATTTGATATGCAAAACAGTATGTTGAGTGATGTATTAAGCTCGTACGGGAAAGTTATTGGGATACGTGATAATACTACTCACTCGGTAGACGTAAAAGACTGTTAAACGGAATACGAGCGGCTAAAATGGAAATTAAGAAAACATTCCATCGGTGCTTTTCATAGGAGGACATACTATTTCTTTCATGTATAACGGACAGAAAAAGACAGGTCTCACATGTGGCAGTGGGAATCATTTTGCTGTAGATTGCTCCTTGGAAGCTCTTCGTTGGGTGAGTCGGTAGAGCTGCGGACTGTCACTCGATGAGCCGGAGTTCAATTCCCCGGCCGGCTGATGAAGAGTTGGAGGAATTTATTTCTGGTGATAGAAATTCATTTCTCGCTATAATGTGGTTCGGATTCCACAATAAGTTGTAGGTCCCGTTGCTAAGTAGGCTAACCAATTGGTTCTTAGCCACGTAAAATAAGTCTAATCCAGGCCAGCCCTAGGAGAGCTGTTAATCAGCTCAGTGGTCTGGTAAAACTAAGGTACACTTAACTTTGCTCCTTGGACAGAATAGTGAATATTTTTGAGAATGAGAAGGATTTTCCAAGTCTGCCGAATCTACGAGGGAACGAAACACAAGAGAACGAAACACAAAGGAACGAACAAAGCTTTGAGAAGGAAAAGCAAAAGTCACTAGGTGAAGATACACCAAATGGTAAAAATGTTCATAACATCAAGAGTGCAATATTGGAAAATGGCAACAACGACCCAAGTGTTTAAACAGAGAGGAAGAATATTGAGCTTGAGGATAGTGAAAACTCAAAGAATGTGAGGATAAGGATTCAAATGAGGAGGAGGAGGAGGTGATATCTATCGATGTGGAGGTACATAGTGGAACAAGTTGGGAAGCGTCTGAATTGGTGATTATACCACAAGAAACTACACCTGTTGAAGGCAACACTGTTGTCACGACGAATGTTGACGTTCATCAAGAGGACAGAAAGATATATAAATCTGAAACCGGAACACGAAACTGGTCAAAGACGAGAGGGAGGAGGACAAACTGATGCAGAATATATTGACGAAGGCTGATGGAAATTGGGAAAGTGCGTCTCGAAGCGGAAAATGGAAAATTCAAGTGGAAAATGACGTCAAGATGAGAATCTCAAAGAAGAAAATAGGAACCCAAAAATATTCAAGACCTGAAGACAATAGTGATGAGGAAAATTGGAAAAAATTGAGAGACCAGGAAAGGAAAAAGTTGGAATCTTCCTAATTTTACATCTTCAATCTCTCAATTGGTTGTTTAAATGTGAATGGATTAAATGACGTAGGTAAACAAAAGAAGTTGTTATCCTTGTCTAGGTATTATGATATAGATGTTTGGTTATTGCAAGAACATAATGTGAAGGATTTAAAAGCTCTGAGTTTTTCCACAAATTATTATGATGTTTTGTTAAACCGAAGTAATAATCTTGAAGCAGGTACAGCAGTTTGTATAAATAAGTTTAAATCATTATCTGTCATAAGCAAGGAATGGATACTGAGGGACAGATAATAGGAGCTAAAATATCCTGTTTAAATTATGAAATAGCAGTTGTGAATATTTACGCACCTTCTGGTACAGGTAAAAAGAAAGAAAGAGAAGAATTTTTTAGCAATAAAATCTTATTTTCGTAAAAATTATGAAAATGTAGTGTTCGGAGGGGATTTTAATTGTGTTACATCTAACAGAGATGGTAATACGGGGAAACCCAATTTAGTGTCAAAATCATTGTAGAACTTCATAAAAAAATGTAGGATTAAAAGATGTAACATGCACTTGTAAAGGCATTCCACAATATACTTACATTAGAAAAACTATGGTTCTAGGATAGATCGCCTATATACTAAACAGCTACTCCATAATGTGATAAGTACTGATACAATGCCTGTGGCCTTCTCTGATCATTGTATGGTCATTACTAAATTCAGGATAGGCGATGTGCAAGGGAAAGGATCTTGGAAATTGAATGCGTCTTTACTGGAGACAGAAGGAGTTGGCGAAAACTTTGAATGTTTTTGGAGTCATTTAAAACTTAAAAGATAGTTTTAAAATGTAACTGAATGGTGGGAATTTGTTAAAGGGAACGTAAAAGGTTTTTCAATAAAGTTGCCATTGAGGGTATCAAATGAAAAATATGGCTTAATAAATTTATTGCTATATAGATTAAAATATCTATATGGCTTATGTAATGCTGGGAATGATAAATATAATGAAATTTATGCATTGAAAAGTAAAATAAACTGTCTGCAAAACGAACTTTGTGAAGGAATTAAAATAAGAGCAAAATTAAAAGATCAAATGGAAGGGGAAAAAATATCATCGCACTGGCTTGGGAGGGAGAAAAAGCATAAAGGCAATTAATTACCTGGTAAAGAAGCTAAAAGGTAAAAGTGGAAATATGCAAACAGATACAAAGGCTGTTCTCCTGTTTCTTAAGGA
>NC_089762.1:8013546-8015764 GCF_040412425.1 Macrobrachium rosenbergii | reverse complement strand
AGAGTTAAAACAAAGATGATCCTCAGATATATAAGAGACAGAGAGAGAGAGTTAATTAAAACATAAAAGAGAAAAGAGAGCAAAAGATCCCTGAGATAAATGAGAGAGAGAGAGAGAGAGAGAGAGAGAGAGTTAAAAAAGATGATCAAAGATGATCCTCAGATATATAAGAGACAGAGATAGGGTTAATTAAACATAAAAGAAAAAGGCAACCTGAGATAAATGAGAGAGAGAGAGAGAGAGAGATAGAATTAAACATAAAAGAGAGAGATAAATGAGAGAGAGAGAGAGAGAGAGAGAGAGAGAGTTAAAACAAAGATGATCCTCAGATATATAAGAGACAGAGATAGGGTTAATTAAACATAAAAGAAAAAGGCAACTCCGAGATAAATGAGAGAGAGAGAGAGAGAGAGAGAGAGAGAGAGAGAGAGTTAAAACAAAGATGATCCTCAGATATATAAGAGACAGAGATAGGGTTAATTAAACATAAAAGAAAAAGGCAACCTGAGATAAAATGAGAGAGAGAGAGAGAGAGAGAGAGAGAGAGAGAGAGTTAAAACAAAGATGATCCTCAGATATATAAGAGAAAGATAGGGTTAATTAAACATAAAAGAAAAAGGCTCTGAGATAAATGAGAGAGAGAGAGAGAGAGAGAGAGAGTAAAACAAAGATGATCCTCAGATATATAAAAGAAAATAGGCAATTAAACATAAAAGAAAAAGGCAACCTGAGATAAATGAGAGAGAGAGAGAGAGAGAGAGAGAGAGAGAGTTAAAACAAAGATGATCCTCAGATATATAAGAGACAGAGATAGGGTTAATTAAACATAAAAGAAAAAAGGCAACCTGAGATAAATGAGAGAGAGAGAGAGAGAGAGAGAGAGAGAGTTAAAACAAAGATGATCCTCAGATATATAAGAGACAGAGATAGGTTAATTAAACATAAAAGAAAAAGGCAACTCTGAGATAAATGAGAGAGAGAGAGAGAGAGAGAGAGAGAGAGTTAAAACAAAGATGATCCTCAGATATATAAGAGACAGAGATAGGGTTAATTAAACATAAAAGAAAAAAAAAAGGCAACCTGAGATAAATGAGAGAGAGAGAGAGAGAGAGAGAGAGAGAGTTAAACAAAGATGATCCTCAGATATATAAGAGACAGAGATAGGGTTAATTAAACATAAAAGAAAAAGGCAACTCCGAGATAAATGAGAGAGAGAGAGAGAGAGAGAGAGAGAGAGAGAGTTAAAACAAAGATGATCCTCAGATATATAAGAGACAGAGATAGGGTTAATTAAACATAAAAGAAAAAGGCAACCTGAGATAAATGAGAGAGAGAGAGAGAGAGAGAGAGAGAGAGTTAAAACAAAGATGATCCTCAGATATATAAGAGACAGAGATAGGGTTAATTAAACATAAAAGAAAAGGCAACTCCGAGATAAATGAGAGAGAGAGAGAGAGAGAGAGAGAGAGAGTTAAAACAAAGATGATCCTCAGATATATAAGATAAAAGAAAAAGGCAACTCAGAGATAAATGAGAGATTAGATGATCCTAATTAAACATAAAGAAAAACATAAAGAAAAAGGCAACCTGAGATAAATGAGAGAGAGAGAGAGAGAGAGAGAGAGAGAGAGAGTTAAAACAAAGATGATCCTCAGATATATAAGAGACAGAGATAGGTTAATTAAACACATAAAAGAAAAAGGCAACTTGAGATAAATGAAAAAGAGAGAGAGAGAGAGAGTTAGAGAGTTAAAACAAAGATGATCCTCAGATATATAAGAGACAGAGATAGGGTTAATTAAACATAAAAGAAAAGGCAACCTGAGATAAATGAGAGAGAGAGAGAGAGAGAGAGAGAGAGTTAAAAACAAAGATGATCCTCAGATATATAAGAGACAGAGATAGGTTAATTAAACATAAAAAGAAAAAGGCAACCTGAGATAAATGAGAGAGAGAGAGAGAGAGAGAGAGAGAGAGTTAAAACAAAGATGATCCTCAGATAGAGATAGGTTAATTAAACATAAAAGAAAAAAGGCAACAGATAAATGAGAGAGAGAGAGAGAGAGAGAGAGAGAGAGTTAAAACAAAGATTAGATATAAACATAAAAAACATAAAAGAAAAAGGCAACCTGAGATAAATGAGAGAGAGAGAGAGAGAGAGAGAGAGAGAGAGAAAACAAAGATGATCCTCAGATATATAAGAGACAGAGATAGGTTA
>NC_089762.1:7978546-8011046 GCF_040412425.1 Macrobrachium rosenbergii | reverse complement strand
CCGAATAAATGAGAGAGAGAGAGAGAGAGAGAGAGAAGTTAAAACAAAGATGATCCTCAGATATACCAAGAGACAGAGATAGCAATTAAACAGGTAGAGACAAAAGTAAGGCAAAGAGATAAATGAGATAGAGAGAGAGAGTAGAGAGACAATGAGAGAAGAGAAAAGATGATCCTCAGATATATAAGAGACAGACAGTTAATTAAACATAAAAGAAAAGGCAGACTGAGATAAGAGAGAGAGAGAGAGAGAGAGAGAGAGAGAGAGAGAGAGAGTAAACAAAGATGATCCTCAGATATATAAGAGACAGAGATAGGTTAAAAAACATAAAAGAAAAAGGCAACTCCAGATAAAATGAGAGAGACAGATGAGAGAGAGAGAGAGAGAGAGAGAGATTAAAGAGAGACAGAACAAAGATGATCCTCAGATATATAAGTAAAAGAGATAGAGATAAATTAAACATAAAAGAAAAGGCAATTGATCCTCAGAGATAAGAGACAGAGATAGGGTTAATTAAACATAAAAGAGAAAGAACCTGAGATAAATGAGAGAGAGAGATCCCCAGAGAGAGAAGAGAAAACAAAGATGATCCTCAGATATATAAGAGACAGATAGAATTAAACATAAAAGAAAAAGGCAATTCCGAGATAAATGAGAGAGAGAGAGAGAGAGAGAGAGAGAGTTAAAACAAAGATGATCCTCAAATATAAGAGACAGAGAGTTAATTAAACATAAAAGAAAAGGCAACCTGAGATAAATGAGAGAGAGAGAGAGAGAGAGAGAGAGAGAGTTAGATGATCCTCAGATATATAAGAGACAGAGATAGGTTAATTAAACAAAAAGAAAAGGCAACCTGAGATAAATGAGAGAGAGAGAGAGAGAGAGAGAGAGAGAGTTAAAACAAAAGATGATCCAGATATATAAGAGACAGAGATAGGGTTAATTAAACATAAAAGAAAAGGCAACCTGAGATAAATGAGAGAGAGAGAGAGAGAGAGAGAGAGAGAGAGAGAGTTAAACAAAGATGATCCTCAGATATATAAGAGACAGAGATAGGGTTAATTAAACATAAAAGAAAAAGGCAACCTGAGATAAAATGAGAGAGAGAGAGAGAGAGAGAGAGAGAGTTAAAACAAAGATGATCCTCAGATATATAAGAGACAGAGATAGGGTTAATTAAACATAAAAGAAAAAAGGCAACCTGAGATAAATGAGAGAGAGAGAGAGAGAGAGAGAGAGAGAGTTAAAACAAAGATGATCCTCAGATATATAAGAGACAGAGATAGGGTTAATTAAACATAAAAGAAAAAAAAAAGGCAACCTGAGATAAATGAGAGAGAGAGAGAGAGAGAGAGAGAGAGAGTTAAAAACAAAGATGATCCTCAGATATATAAGAGACAGAGATAGGGTTAATTAAACATAAAAGAAAAGGCAACCTGAGATAAATGAGAGAGAGAGAGAGAGAGAGAGAGAGAGAGTTAAAAACAAAGATGATCCTCAGATATATAAGAGACAGAGATAGGAAAAAAGGCAACCTGAGATAAATGAAACAGAAAAGAAAAGAGTTAAACAAAGATGATCCTCAGAGAGAAGAATAGGTTAATTAAACATAAAAGAAAAGGCAACCTGAGATAAATGAGAGAGAGAGAGAGAGAGAGAGTTAAAACAAAGATGATCCTCAGATATATAAGAGACAGAGATAGGGTTAATTAAACATAAAAAAAAGAACCTGAGATAAATGAGAGAGAGAGAGAGAGAGAGAGAGAGAGAGAGAGTTAAAACAAAGATGATCCTCAGATATATAAGAGACAGAGATAAATTAAACATAAAAGAAAAAGGCAACCTGAGATAAATGAGAGAGAGAGAGAGAGAGAGAGTTAAAAAACAAAGATGATCCTCAGATATATAAGAGACAGAGATAGGTTAATTAAACATAAAAGAAAAAGGCAACCTAAATGAGATAAAATGAGAGAGAAAGAGAGAGAGAGATAGAGAGAGAGAGTTAAAACAAAGATGATCCTCAGATATATAAGAGAGACAGAGATAGGGTTAATTAAACATAAAAGAAAAAGGCAACTCTGAGATAAATGAGAGAGAGAGAGAGAGAGAGAGAGAGAGTTAAAACAAAGATGATCCTCAGATATATAAGAGACAGAGATAGGGTTAATTAAACATAAAAGAAAAAGGCAACCTCCAGGTATATAAGAGACAGAGATAAATGAGAGAGAGAGAGAGAGAGAGAGAGAGAGAGAGAGTTAAAACAAAGATGATCCTCAGATATATAAGAGACAGAGATAGGGTTAATTAAACATAAAAGAAAAAGGCAACTCCGAGATAAATGAGAGAGAGAGAGAGAGAGAGAGAGAGAGAGTAAAACAAAGATGATCCTCAGATATATAAGACAGAGAAAAAGGCAAGAGATAAATAATTAAAACAAAGATGATCCTCAGATATATAAGAGAAGAATAGGTTAATTAAACATAAAAGAAAAGGCAACTCCGAGATAAATGAGAGAGAGAGAGAGAGAGAGAGAGAGAGTTAAAACAAAGATGATCCTCAGATATATAAGAGACATAAAAGAAAAGGCATAGATTAAACATAAAGAGAGAGAGAGTTAAACAAAGATGATCCTCAGATATATAAGAGACAGAGATAAATTAAACATAAAAGAAAAAAAGAACCTGAGATAAATGAGAGAGAGAGAGAGAGAGAGAGAGAGAGAGTTAAAACAAAGATGATCCTCAGATATATAAGAGACAGAGATAGGGTTAATTAAACATAAAAGAAAAAGGCAACTCTGAGATAAATGAGAATGAGAGAGAGAGAGAGAGAGAGAGAGAGAGTTAAAACAAAGATGATCCTCAGATATATAAGAGACAGAGATAGGGTTAATTAAACATAAAAAGAAAAATGGCAACCTCAGATATATAAGAGACAGAGATAAATTAAACATAAAAGAAAAAGGCAACTCTGAGATAAATGAGAGAGAGAGAGAGAGAGAGAGAGAGTTAAAACAAAGATGATCCTCAGATATATAAGAGACAGAGATAGGGTTAATTAAACATAAAAGAAAAAGGCAACTCGATAAATAAGATGAGAGAGAGAGAGAGAGAGAGAGAGAGAGTTAAAACAAAGATGATCCTCAGATATATAAGAGACAGAGATAGGGTTAATTAAACATAAAAGAAAAGGCAACTCTGAGATAAATGAGAGAGAGAGAGAGAGAGAGAGAGAGAGAGAGTTAAAACAAAGATGATCCTCAGATATATAAGAGACAGAGATAGGGTTAATTAAACATAAAAGAAAAAAGGCAACTCCGAGATAAATGAGAGAGAGAGAGAGAGAGAGAGAGAGAGAGTTAAACAAAGATGATCCTCAGATATATAAGAGACAGAGATAGGTTAATTAAACATAAAAGAAAAAGGCAACCTGAGATAAATGAGAGAGAGAGAGAAAGAGAGAGAGAGAGTTAAACAAAGATGATCCTCAGATATATAAGAGACAGAGATAGGTTAATTAAACATAAAAGAAAAAGGCAACTCCAGAGATAAATGAGAGAGAGAGAGAGAGAGAGAGAGTTAAAACAAAAGATGATCCTCAGATATATAAGAGACAGAGATAGGTTAATTAAACATAAAAGAAAAAGGCAACTCTGAGATAAATGAGAGAGAGAGAGAGAGAGAGAGAGAGAGAGTTAAAACAAAGATGATCCTCAGATATATAAGAGACAGAGATAGGTTAATTAAACATAAAAGAAAAGGCAACTCCGAGATAAATGAGAGAAGAGAGAGAGAGAGAGAGAGAGAGAGTTAAAAACAAAGATGATCCTCAGATATATAAGAGACAGACATAAAAGAAAAAGCAATTAAACAAAAAGAAAAAAGAGAAGAGAGAGATGAGATAAATGAGAACTCCGAGATAAATGAGAGAGAGAGAGAGAGAGAGAGAGAGTTAAAAACAAAGATGATCCTCAGATATATAAGAGACAGAGATAGGTTAATTAAACATAAAAGAAAAAGGCAACCTGAGATAAATGAGAGATAGAGAGAGAGAGAGAGAGAGAGAGTTAAAACAAAGATGATCCTCAGATATATAAGAGACAGAGATAGGTTAATTAAACATAAAAGAAAAAGGCAACTCCGAGATAAATGAGAGAGAGAGAGAGAGAGAGAGAGAGAGAGTTAAAACAAAGATGATCCTCAGATATATAAGAGACAGAGATAGGGTTAATTAAACATAAAAGAAAAAGGCAACTCCTGAGATAAATGAGAGAGAGAGAGAGAGAGAGAGAGAGAGAGAGTTAAAACAAAGATGATCCTAAAACAGATATATAAGAGACAGAGATAGGGTTAATTAAACATAAAAGAAAAAGGCAACCTGAGATAAATGAGAGAGAGAGAGAGAGAGAGAGAGAGAGAGAGTTAAAACAAAGATGATCCTCAGATATATAAGAGACAGAGATAGGTTAATTAAACATAAAAGTTAATTAAACATAAAAGAAAAAGAGGCAACATAAGATAAATGAGAGAGAGAGAGAGAGAGAGAGAGAGAGAGAGTTAAAACAAAGATGATCCTCAGATATATAAGAGACAGAGATAGGGTTAATTAAACATAAAAAGAAAAAGGCAACTCTGAGATAAATGAGAGAGAGAGAGAGAGAGAGAGAGAGAGAGAGTTAAAACAAAGATGATCCTCAGATATATAAGAGACAGAGATAGGGTTAATTAAACATAAAAGAAAAAGGCAACCTGAGATAAATGAGAGAGAGAGAGATATAAGAGAGAATTAAACATAAAAGAAAAAGAGATAAATGAGAGTTAGAAGAGAGAGAGAGAGAGAGTTAAAACAAAGATGATCCTCAGAGATATTAATTAAAACATAAAAGAAAAGAGAGATAAATGAGAGAGAGAGAGAGAGAGAGAGAGAGAGAGAGTTAGATGATCCTCAGGGTTAATTAAACATAAAAAAAGAAAAGATAAATGAGAGAGAGAGAGAGAGAGAGAGAGAGAGAGAGAGTTAAAACAAAGATGATCCTCAGATATATAAGAGACAGAGATAGGTTAATTAAACATAAAAGAAAAAGGCAACTCTGAGATAAATGAGAGAGAGAGAGAGAGAGAGAGAGAGAGAGAGTTAAAACAAAGATGATCCTCAGATATTAATTAAAACATAAAAGAAAAAGAACAGATAAATGAGAGAGAGAGAGAGAGAGAGAGAGAGAAAAACAAAGATGATCCTCAGATATAATTAAAAACATAAAAGAAAAAGGCAACTCTGAGATAAATGAGAGAGAGAGAGAGAGAGAGAGAGAGAGAGAGTTAAACAAAGATGATCCTCAGATATATAAGAGACAGAGATAGGGGTTAATTAAACATAAAAGAAAAAGGCAACCTGAGATAAATGAGAGAGAGAGAGAGAGAGAGAGAGAGAGTTAAAACAAAGATGATCCTCAGATATATAAGAGACAGAGATAGGGTTAATTAAACATAAAAGAAAAAGGCAACTCCGAGATAAATGAGAGAGAGAGAGAGAGAGAGAGAGAGAGAGAGAGAGTTAAAACAAAGATGATCCTCAGATATATAAGAGACAGAGATAGGGTTAATTAAACATAAAAGAAAAAGGCAACCTGAGATAAATGAGAGAGAGAGAGAGAGAGAGAGAGAGAGAGAGAGAGTAAAACAAAGATGATCCTCAGATATATAAGAGACAGAGATAGGTTAATTAAACATAAAAGAAAAAGGCAACCTGAGATAAATGAGAGAGAGAGAGAGAGAGAGAGAGAGAGTAAAACAAAGATGATCCTCAGATATATAAGAGACAGAGATAGGTTAATTAAACATAAAAGAAAAAGGCAACCTGAGATAAATGAGAGAGAGAGAGAGAGAGAGAGAGAGAGAGTTAAAACAAAGATGATCCTCAGATATATAAGAGACAGAGATAGGTTAATTAAACATAAAAGAAAAAGGCAACCTGAGATAAATGAGAGAGAGAGAGAGAGAGAGAGAGAGAGAGTTAAAACAAAGATGATCCTCAGATATATAAGAGACAGAGATAGGGTTAATTAAACATAAAAGAAAAAGGCAACCTGAGATAAATGAGAGAGAGAGAGAGAGAGAGAGAGAGAGTTAAAACAAAGATGATCCTCAGATATATAAGAGACAGAGATAGGGTTAATTAAACATAAAAGAAAAAGGCAACTCCGAGATAAATGAGAGAGAGAGAGAGAGAGAGAGAGAGAGTTAAAACAAAGATGATCCTCAGATATATAAGAGACAGAGATAGGGTTAATTAAACATAAAAGAAAAAGGCAACTCCGAGATAAATGAGAGAGAGAGAGAGAGAGAGAGAGAGAGAGTTAAAACAAAGATGATCCTCAGATATATAAGAGACAGAGATAGGTTAATTAAACATAAAAGAAAAAAGGCAACTGAGATAAATGAGAGAGAGAGAGAGAGAGAGAGAGAGAGAGTTAAAACAAAGATGATCCTCAGATATATAAGAGACAGAGATAGGGTTAATTAAACATAAAAGAAAAAGGCAACTCCGAGATAAATGAGAGAGAGAGAGAGAGAGAGAGAGTTAAAACAAAGATGATCCTCAGATATATAAGAGACAGAGATAGGGTTAATTAAACATAAAAGAAAAGGCAACTCTGAGATAAAATGAGAGAGAGAGAGAGAGAGAGAGAGAGAGAGAGAGTTAAAACAAAGATGATCCTCAGATATATAAGAGACAGAGATAGGTTAATTAAACATAAAAGAAAAAGGCAACTCCGAGATAAATGAGAGAGAGAGAGAGAGAGAGAGAAAAACAAAGATGATCCTCAGATATAAAGAGACAAAGATGAATTAAACCTCAGATAAATGAGAGAGAGAGAGAGAGAGAGTTAATTAAACAAAGATGATCCTCAGATATATAAGAGAAGAGATAGTTAATTAAACATAAAAGAAAAAGGCAACCTGAGAGAGAGAGAGAGAGAGAGAGAGAGAGAGAGAGTTAAAACAAAGATGATCCTCAGATATATAAGAGACAGAGATAGGGTTAATTAAACATAAAAGAAAAAGGCAACCTAAATGAGATTAAAACAAAGATGAGATATATAAGAGAGAGAGAGAGAGAAAAGGCAACTCCGAGATAAATGAGAGAGAGAGAGAGAGAAAAGTTAAAAACAAAGATGATCCTCAGATATATAAGAGACAGAGATAGGGTTAATTAAACATAAAAGAAAAGGCAACTCCCGAGATAAATGAGAGAGAGAGAGAGAGAGTTAAAACAAAGATGATCCTCAGATATATAGAGAGAGAGATAAAAGGTTAAAAAAAAGATGAAAAGATATATAAGAGACAGAGATAGGGTTAGATAAACATAAAAGAAAAAGGCAACTCTGAGATAAATGAGAGAGAGAGAGAGAGAGAGAGAGAGAGAGAGAGTTAAAACAAAGATGATCCTCAGATATATAAGAGACAGAGATAGGGTTAATTAAACATAAAAAGAAAAAGGCAACTCCAGAGATAAATGAGAGAGAGAGAGAGAGAGAGAGAGAGAGTTAAAACAAAGATGATCCTCAGATATATAAGAGACAGAGATAGGTTAATTAAACATAAAAGAAAAGGCAACCTGAGATAAATGAAAGATAAAGAGAGAAAGAGTTAAAACAAAGATGATCCTCAGATATATAAGATAGGGTTAATTAAACATAAAAGAAAAAGGCAACCTGAGATAAATGAGAGAGAGAGAGAGAGAGAGAGAGTTAAAACAAAGATGATCCTCAGATATATAAGAGACAGAGATAGGTTAATTAAACATAAAAGAAAAGGCAACCTGAGATAAATGAGAGAGAGAGAGAGAGAGAGAGAGAGAGAGAAAACAAAGATGATCCTCAGATATATAAGAGACAGAGATAGGTTAATTAAACATAAAAGAAAAAGGCAACTCTGAGATAAATGAGAGAGAGAGAGAGAGAGAGAGAGAGAGTTAAAACAAAGATGATCCTCAGATATATAAGAGACAGAGATAGGTTAATTAAACATAAAAGAAAAAAAAGGCAACCTGAGATAAATGAGAGAGAGAGAGAGAGAGAGAGAGAGTTAAAACAAAGATGATCCTCAGATAATAAGAGACAGAGATAGGGTTAATTAAACATAAAAGAAAAAAGCAACCTGAGATAAATGAGAGAGAGAGAGAGAGAGAGAGAGAGAGAGTTAGAGATCCTCAGTTAAAACAAAGATGATCCTCAGATATATAAGAGACAGAGATAGGGGTTAATTAAACATAAAAGAAAAAGGCAACTCTGAGATAAATGAGAGAGAGAGAGAGAGAGAGAGAGAGAGTTAAAACAAAGATGATCCTCAGATATATAAGAGACAGAGATAGGGTTAATTAAACATAAAAGAAAAAGGCAACCTGAGATAAATGAGAGAGAGAGAGAGAGAGAGAGAGAGAGAGAGAGAGAGGGTTAAAACAAAGATGATCCTCAGATATATAAGAGACAGAGATAGGGTTAATTAAACATAAAAGAAAAGGCAACTCTGAGATAAATGAGAGAGAGAGAGAGAGAGAGAGAGAGAGAGTTAAAACAAAGATGATCCTCAGATATATAAGAGACAGAGATAGGGTTAATTAAACATAAAAGAAAAAGGCAACTCCGAGATAAATGAGAGAGAGAGAGAGAGAGAGAGAGAGAGAGTTAAACAAAGATGATCCTCAGATATATAAGAGACAGAGATAGGGTTAATTAAACATAAAAGAAAAAGGCAACTCCGAGATAAATGAGAGAGAGAGAGAGAGAGAGAGAGAGAGAGAGGGTAAAAACATAAAGATGATCCTCAGATAAAAGAGACAGAGATAGAATTAAACATAAAAGAAAAAGGCAACCTGAGATAAAACTGAGAGAGAGAGAGAGAGAGAGAGAGAGAGAGAGAGTTAAAACAAAGATGATCCTCAGATATATAAGAGACAGAGATAGGGTTAATTAAACATAAAAGAAAAAGGCAACTCCGATAAATGAGAGAGAGAGAGAGAGAGAGAGAGAGAGAGAGTTAAAACAAAGATGATCCTCAGATATATAAGAGACAGAGATAGGTTAATTAAACATAAAAGAAAAAAGCAACCTGAGATAAATGAGAGAGAGAGAGAGAGAGAGAGAGAGAGTTAAAACAAAGATGATCCTCAGATATATAAGAGACAGAGATAGGGTTAATTAAACATAAAAGAAAAAGGCAACTCTGAGATAAATGAGAGAGAGAGAGAGAGAGAGAGAGAGAGTTAAAACAAAGATGATCCTCAAATATAAACAGATGATTAATTAAACATAAAAGAAAAAGGCAACTCAGATAAATAAGAGAGAGAGAGAGAGAGAGAGAGAGAGTTAAAACAAAGATGATCCTCAGATATATAAGAGACAGAGATAGGTTAATTAAACATAAAAGAAAAAGGCAACCTGAGATAAATGAGAGAGAGAGAGAGAGAGAGAGAGAGAGAGTTAAAACAAAGATGATCCTCAGATATATAAGAGACAGAGATAGGGTTAATTAAACATAAAAGAAAAAGGCAACCTGAGATAAATGAGAGAGAGAGAGAGAGAGAGAGAGAGAGAGTTAAAACAAAGATGATCCTCAGATATATAAGAGACAGAGATAGGGTTAATTAAACATAAAAGAAAAAGGCAACTCTGAGATAAATGAGAGAGAGAGAGAGAGAGAGAGAGAGAGAGAGATAGGGAGTTAAAACAAAGATGATCCTCAGATATATAAGAGACAGAGATAGGGTTAATTAAACATAAAAGAAAAAAAAAGGCAACCTGAGATAAATGAGAGAGAGAGAGAGAGAGAGAGAGAGAGAGAGTTAAAACAAAGATGATCCTCAGATATATAAGAGACAGAGATAGGGTTAATTAAACATAAAAGAAAAAACTCTGGATAAATGAGAGAGAGAGATGAGAGAGAGAGAGAGAGAGTTAAAACAAAGATGATCCTCAGATATATAAGAGATAAATAGGGTTAATTAAACATAAAAGAAAAAAAGAGAGAGAGAGAGAGAGAGAGAGAGAGAGAGAGAGAGTTAAAACAAAGATGATCCTCAGATATATAAGAGACAGAGATAGGTTAATTAAACATAAAAGAAAAAGGCAACTCTGAGATAAATGAGAGAGAGAGAGAGAGAGAGAGAGAGAGAAAAAACAAAGATGATCCTCAGATATATAAGAGACAGAGATAGGGTTAATTAAACATAAAAGAAAAAGGCAACTCCGAGATAAATGAGAGAGAGAGAGAGAGAGAGAGAGAGAGAGTTAAAACAAAGATGATCCTCAGATATATAAGAGACAGAGATAGGGTTAATTAAACATAAAAGAAAAAAAAGGAGATAAATGGTTAAAACAAAGATGATCCTCAGATATATAAGAGACAGAGATAGAGGTTAAAAACATAAAAGAAAAAGGCAACTCTGAGATAAATGAGAGAGAGAGAGAGAGAGAGAGAGAGAGTTAAAACAAAGATGATCCTCAGATATATAAGAGACAGAGATAGGGTTAATTAAACATAAAAGAAAAGGCAACTCCAGATATAAATGAGAGAGAGGAGAGGTTAATTAAACATAAAAGAAAAGGCAGAGTTAAACAAAGAGAGAGAGAGTTAAAACAAAGATGATCCTCAGATATATAAGAGACAGAGATAGGGTTAATTAAACATAAAAGAAAAAGGCAACCTGAGATAAATGAGAGAGAAATGAGAGAGAGAGAGAGAGAGAGAGTTAAAACAAAGATGATCCTCAGATATATAAGAGACAGAGATAGGGTTAATTAAACATAAAAGAAAAAGGCAACTGAGATAAATGAGAGAGAGAGAGAGAGAGAGAGAGAGAGTTAAAACAAAGATGATCCTCAGATATATAAGAGACAGAGATAGGGTTAATTAAACATAAAAGAAAAAGGCAACTCTGAGATAAATGAGAGAGAGAGAGAGAGAGAGAGAGAGATGATCCTCAGATATATAAGAGACAGAGATAAAAAACAAAAAGATGATCCCTCAGATATATAAGAGACAGAGATAGGGTTAATTAAACATAAAAGAAAAAGGCAACTCTGAGATAAATGAGAGAGAGAGAGAGAGAGAGAGAGAGAGTTAAAACAAAGATGATCCTCAGATATATAAGAGACAGAGATAGGGTTAAACAAAAAGAAAAAGGCAACTTAAACATAAAAGAAAAATAGGCAAAACATAAAAGAAAAAGGCAACTCCTGAGATAAATGAGAGAGAGAGAGAGAGAGAGAGAGAGAGAGTTAAAACAAAGATGATCCTCAGATATATAAGAGACAGAGATAGGGTTAATTAAACATAAAAGAAAAAGATAAATGCAACTCAGATATATAAGAGATAAAAACATAAAAGAAAAGAGAGATAAATGAGAGAGAGAGAGAGAGAGAGAGAGAGTTAAAACAAAGATGATCCTCAGATATATAAGAGACAGAGATAGGTTAATTAAACATAAAAGAAAAAGGCAACCTGAGATAAATGAGAGAGAGAGAGAGAGAGAGAGAGAGAGAGTTAAAACAAAGATGATCCTCAGATATATAAGAGACAGAGATAGGGTTAATTAAACATAAAAGAAAAAGGCAACTCCGAGATAAATGAGAGAGAGAGAGAGAGAGAGAGAGAGAGAGAGTTAAAACAAAGATGATCCTCAGATATATAAGAGACAGAGATAGGGTTAATTAAACATAAAAGAAAAGGCAACTCAGAGATAAATGAGAGAGAGAGAGAGAGAGAGAGAGAGAGAGTTAAAACAAAGATGATCCTCAGATATATAAGAGACAGAGATAGGTTAATTAAACATAAAAGAAAAAGGCAACCTGAGATAAATGAGAGAGAGAGAGAGAGAGAGAGAGAGAGAGTTAAAACAAAGATGATCCTCAGATATATAAGAGACAGAGATAGGGTTAATTAAACATAAAAGAAAAAAGGCAACTCTGAGATAAATGAGAGAGAGAGAGAGAGAGAGAGAGAGTTAAACAAAGATGATCCTCAGATATATAAGAGACAGAGATAGGGTTAATTAAACATAAAAGAAAAAGGCAACTCTGAGATAAATGAGAGAGAGAGAGAGAGAGAGAGAGAGAGAAAACAAAGAGAGTTAAAACAAAGATGATCCTCAGATATATAAGAGACAGAGATAGGGTTAATTAAACATAAAAGAAAAAGGCAACTCTGAGATAAATGAGAGAGAGAGAGAGAGAGAGAGAGAGAGAGAGTTAAACAAAGATGATCCTCAGATATATAAGAGACAGAGATAGGGTTAATTAAACATAAAAGAAAAAGGCAACTCCTGAGATAAATGAGAGAGAGAGAGAGAGAGAGAGAGAGAGAGTTAAACAAAGATGATCCTCAGATATATAAGAGACAGAGATAGGGTTAATTAAACATAAAAGAAAAAGGCAACCTGAGATAAATGAGAGAGAGAGAGAGAGAGAGAGAGAGAGAGAGTAAAAACAAAGATGATCCTCAGATATATAAGAGACAGAGATAGGTTAATTAAACATAAAAGAAAAGGCAACTCAGAGATAAATGAGAGAGAGAGAGAGAGAGAGAGAGAGAGAGTTAAAACAAAGATGATCCTCAGATATATAAGAGACAGAGATAGGGTTAATTAAACATAAAAGAAAAAGGCAACCTGAGATAAATGAGAGAGAGAGAGAGAGAGAGAGAGAGAGAGAGTTAAAACAAAGATGATCCTCAGATATATAAGAGACAGAGATAGGGTTAATTAAACATAAAAGAAAAAGGCAACTCCGAGATAAATGAGAGAGAGAGAGAGAGAGAGAGAGAGAGAGTTAAAACAAAGATGATCCTCAGATATATAAGAACAGAGATAGGGTTAATTAAACATAAAAGAAAAAGGCAACCTGAGATAAATGAGAAGAGAGAGAGAGAGAGAGAGAGATGATCCTCAGATATATAAGAGACAGAGATAGGTTAATTAAACATAAAAGAAAAAGGCAACAGATAAATGAGAGAGAGAGAGAGAGAGAGAGAGAGAGAGTTAAAACAAAGATGATCCTCAGATATATAAGAGACAGAGATAGGGTTAATTAAACATAAAAGAAAAAGGCAACTCTGAGATAAATGAGAGAGAGAGAGAGAGAGAGAGAGAAGAGAGTTAAAACAAAGATGATCCTCAGATATATAAGAGACAGAGATAGGTTAATTAAACATAAAAGAAAAAAGGCAACTCTGAGATAAATGAGAGAGAGAGAGAGAGAGAGAGAGAGAGAGAGTTAAAACAAAGATGATCCTCAGATATATAAGAGACAGAGATAGGGTTAATTAAACATAAAAGAAAAAGGCAACTCCAGATAAAATGAGAGAGAGAGAGAGAGAGAGAGAGAGAGTTAAAACAAAGATGATCCTCAGATATATAAGAGACAGAGATAGGGTTAATTAAACATAAAAGAAAAAAAGCAACCTGAGATAAATGAGAGAGAGAGAGAGAGAGAGAGAGAGAGAGAGTTAAAACAAAGATGATCCTCAGATATATAAGAGACAGAGATAGGGTTAATTAAACATAAAAGAAAAAGGCAACTTAAATGAGAGAGAGAGAGAGAGAGAGAGAGAGAGAGAGTTAGAACAAAGATGATCCATCAGATATATAAGAGACAGAGATAGGGTTCAAAACAAAAGAAAAAGGCAACCTAGAATAAAAAGAACAAAGAGAGAGATAAAGAGAGAGAGAGAAACAAAGATGATCCTCAGATATATAAGAGAAGAGATAGGGTTAATTAAAAAAAAGAAAAAAGAACCTGAGATAAATGAGAAGAGAGAAGAAGAGAGAGAAGAGAGAAACAAGAAGAATAAGAAGAAGGGTTAATTAAACATAAAAGAAAAAATAACCTGAGATAAATGAGAGTTAGAGAGAGATAACAGAGAGGAGTTCTTTAAAACAAAGATCATCCTCAGATCAGAGATTTTTGGAAAAAGGCAACAGAGATAAATGAGAGAGAGAGAAGAGAGTTTAAAACAAAGATGATCCTCAGATATATAAGAGACAGAGATAGGGTTAATTAAACATAAAAGAAAAGGGCAACCTGAGATAAAATGAGATAAAGAGAGAGAGAGAGAGAGAGAGGAGAAGTTTTGTTCCTCAGTTTTAGAGACAGAGATAGGTTTTTTAAACATAAAAGCAACCTTATTTTTAGGGAAGTGATAGATTCAAAGATGATCTCTCTCTCTCTCTCTCTCTAAAAGAAAAAGGCTCTCTGAAAATGAGAGAGAGAGAGAGAGAGAGAGAGAGAGAGAGAGAGAGTTAAAACTCTCTCAGTTAAATGTTGAGTCAGAGAGTTAAATTTTATATAAGAGACAGAGATTTTTAATGTTAAATTTATTCTTTTTAAACATAAAAGAAAAGGCTCTCCCTAAAACAAAGATGATCCTCTCTCTCTCTCTCTCTCTCTCGTTAAATGTTGGTCACCAAGTTAAATTTTATTTTTAATGTTAAATTTTATTCTTTTTACATAAAAGAACGTGATAAAATCTCTTAAAACTCTCTCTATCTCTCTAATTAAACTCTCTCTCTCTCTCTCTCTCTCAGAGATCTCTCTCAAAGATGATCTCTCATTAAATATTAGTCACAGAAATTTATTTTTAATGTTAGAATTTTATTCTTTTTTAGAGAGAGAGTTAAAACAAAGATGATCCTCAGATATATCTAGGGTTAATTAAACAAAAAGAAAAAGATAACTCTGTTAAATGTTGGTCACTCAAGTTAAATTTATTTTCAATGTTAAATTTTATTCTTTTTACATAAAAGAAAAATGTGATAAATTCTCTCTGTCGTTAAATGTTAAAACAAAGTCACCAAGTTAAACTTTATTCTTCATGTAAATAAATTTTGTTTTTTACGAAAAAGGCAACCTGAGATAAATTCTCACTCTCTTTCTCTCTCTCTCTCTCTCTCTCTCTCCCTTCGTCTTAAACTTTACAACCTGAAATATTTGCCATAGAAATATTAAAGAAATTTCTAAAGCCAATTCCACGTGGCATCTACACAAATTAAAATTACGTTAATAATATCTGCCTAATTTCATGATTCAAGATTCTAGAATTATTTAGACAAAGTTTGGGTAAAACTTCAAGTGAAATTCTTTCTAAGATGCCATTTTGTTACGTAGGAATTGTATCAAGTCATAAATTAACAAAGATATTGCTATTAAAACCAGTAGTGCTTTTTTTTTATTCATTTTCTGAGTAAACGAATGTAATTGTGTTTATTTGTTTTTTTCTTTCTATCTTACGTTAAAATATGCTCACTATTCCCTGAGTAATAATAATAATAATAATAATAATAATAATAATAATAAAATAATAATAATAATAATAATAATAATAATATAATAAATTAATTTTTCTGGGTTGAACTAAAATGGTTCAATTTCCTTTTTGTGTAACTTGTGTTTATTTGTTTTTTTCTTTCTATCTTACGTTAAAATATGCTCACTTGAATAATAATTCTAATAATAATCTCTAATAATAATAATAATCTCTCTCTTAATTTCTCTCTAAAATGGTCTCTCTCTCTCTCTCTCTCTCTCTCTGTAATGAGTTTATGATGACCATTCAAATAAGAAGCCATCCCTTTTCTTATTATCGCTTATCACAAAAGCCTTCATAAAAGATTGGTTCTTCCGATGAAATATGGTAGCCATACTTTCTATAAGTTTTTAAAAATGAGTTTTACAACATAAATTTATGCAACGCTACGACAGACCAGCCTTTCAGTTAGAGAAGGAAAGGCATAAGTAAAATACAATCTTTTATCGTATCCCGTTTTCTTTCACCATACGGTACCTACCTGCCAGGATTAATTACGGTGCCTAAGTTTTCTCTCTTTTCCGTGTATCAGTGAAAATTTTTTTCGGTTCAACTGTTTTAATCGCCATTTTATTATTTCCCGCTCTTTTGACATATAAATCTTCAATTTTGCTTGAGCCATTCAAATTAACATGAATGTTTGCCTATTTTAAATAATGTTGACAATAAAGTATCTTCGGATCTTTCCCAAATAGTGACCCCCGCGTGATTATGGTAGACATACCATTAACATTGATAAAACTCTTCTCATGAGTGTAAACATATTTGTGTGTGTTAAGGTGGCTTTGTTCTTAATAGAAAGACAAAGAGTGGTCTGGTTAGTCTTATATAAGGCACAGTCTTATATAAGATGTGTAATAAATAATCAACTTATGTATATATTTTATATAAAATGTATAAGGTTTGAATGTGATGTCTGTCAGTTGATCGACGGATTGCATGTCTTCATTCACGTGTATTTCAGAGAATTCAAAGGATAATCTGGTATAAGCGCGCGTTTTTTTTATTATTGCTTACACGTATATATAATATATATGTATATATATATATCTATATAATATATATATATACATATATATATATATATATATATATATATATATATATATATATATATATATATATATATATATATATATAAGATTTAACACACGTCATTTCAATGTTCCCTTAAGCCTATGTGGAAGAGTTGGCAACAAAAGGGTACAGTCTTGAGGTTTCTCCGAGAGTTATTAGGGGTTAGATTGCTAACCCCTATTTCATTTTCTTGACGCTAGTAGATGCTGCTACTATTTACTAGTGGATGACTTATAAAGCGTAGGCCTAGGCTATGATCGTATTTGGTTCCAATATTCGCCAGCCAGAGCACTGTATACCACTCAGCCCTTGACGCCCATTCTCTCTCTCTCTCTCTCTCTCTCTGTGTGTGTGTGTGTGTGTGTGTTTGTGTGTGTGTGTGTGTGTGTGCTTTGACTGGCCTTTTTTAACCAGGAGACACAAACAAATCTGACAAGTTTCTTGGGGTGTTTATTTTGCCTATTTGGCCGTTACCGGCTTCGCATTCTTGTTTATGAAGAAGCCGATTGGTCGGTCTTGTTGTAGGAGCTGAATTTTGTCTTGTAAGTGATTATTCATGTCTATCATAATTTTCCCCACAGACGCTTCATTAATCCATTGAAACAAGGTACATTTTTATGGTTTAATATTTCAAAACGGTATCATGTGTTTATCACATTTACTCTCGCCATTTTCAGTGTTGCTTAGTGTCTCATGTGATACCCCATTATTCTTACGTCATTTTAAAATTAAATTAGGTAGATATGATCATTCCCCCTAAAAGAATTAATCGTGTTCTGGCGACAGGAAATTGAGTTTTATTTATTTCTTTATTTTTTGTCGGTAGTTTGAGCCTATAAACTTAACTGAATATATTTTAGTTCGGCGTCGGGAAGCGTATAAAGAATGTATCTGGAACTAACACAGGGCTCCTGGGTAAACATGCAACCATAACTTTCTATCGTGGTATTCCATGGAATGTCATAAACAGCGCCTACAGTATATCTGTCTTATTGTGATGGGTCATTTGGTAGGGAAACTCACGGAGCAAACTTTCACAAAGGACATATTGGTGGGTCTGAGCGGATCTTGTGTATTTATGCCCCTGAATTGAAATGTTTCAATTACCAAGCGTGCATTTTAATTACCACTGAAATTGGGAACCTTAAATGAAGCAGTGGACACAGATAAAAGGCTGTTACAGCGTCGTGGTGATACCGGTACCGAATACGTGGAACGTTCACAAGCACAACATTTTCGGTAAATTTGTTCATGATAAGCTTAAGGATTCTTTTGTAGATGTAATAGGCTGTATGGATTTGTATACATTTTTCAGTATGTATTGAAGCTTGTACATTATAAACAGTTGTAGTTTTCTAAAAAGAAAACTATTGTGCCCGCTTTGTCTGTCCGTCCGCACTTTTTTCTGTCCTCCCTTAGATCTTAAAAAGTACTGAGGCCAAAGGGCTGCAAATTGGTAAGTTGATCATCCACCCTCTAAACATCAAACATACCAAATTTGTAGCCTTCTAGCCTCAGTAGTTTTTATTTTATTTAAGATTAAAGTTAGCAATAATCGTGCTCCTGGCAGTGATATAGGATAGGCCACCACCGGCCCGTGGTTAAAGTTTCATGGGCCGCAGCTCATACAGCATTATACCGAGACCACCGAAAGATAGATCTATTTTCGGTGGCCTTAATTATATGCTGTACAGAAAACTTGATTGCGCCGAAAAAACTTCAGCGCATTTTTTACTCGTTTACTTTCCTAATCACAGTAAAACAACTGGAAAGCATTGAAAGCTGTGTGTGAAGACAGAGAACTTGCTGGTTGCCGTATGTTGAAAAGGGCAGGACCTCCTGATGCGGTAGGCATACGAATTTTCATGCTGACGATGATTGATAATAGTGTTAATGGTTTTGTTTACAAGAAGGTCCCAACGTATTCTCTAAATGGCGTTCATTTAGGTATAAAGATGTCGATTAAGGAAATGGGAGCACATTCCTTTTCTTCATTAACTGATATTACCATTATTAATTTGCTGGGCTAACGACAAGCATGGGCATCAAATTAATTTAAATGAGCTTTCTTACTGCTTAGAAGGTTATCCCAGTTTATGAAATAGGAGAAAAGTTATACAGTGAATGATATAAAAGCTCGTTACTCAGGCAATGTAACTCGCCAAATAAAAACTTGTGGAATTTAGAAGCGTTTTCTGCTCTGAGTCCACTTTATCATAGATGGGTTTTCTTTGAGCCCTTATGACCTTCCCCCTAGGGGGGCAGTGCACGTCATGCTGTGCACTGTAGGCATTACTTAAAGGTTTTCTTTGCAGCGTCACTTAGGCCACTAGCTGCAACCACTTCCATTCCTTTTATTGTGCCTCTGTTCACATTCTCTTTCTTTTCTCTTCCTTTCCATCCTCTCCTAAGAGTTGATTCATAGTGGAACTGCGAGTTTTTCCTCCTGTTACACTTTTCAAACTTTTATACCGTCAGTTTCCGTTTCAGTGCTGAATGACCTCATAGGTCCCAGCGCTTGCACTGTGGCCTAAATCCTATATTTTATCAGGACCTTGAACTCTTTATGGTGACCTAGTGGTTAGCGCCCAAGACCGCGTGATATTAATCTTGATGATGGTCAAGCATAAGAAAAGAAAGTCAGTTGTTCGCAAGAGCATATGTCAGTTATCATGTATACGTCCACATTCTTAGTTTTGAAACTGAAGAAAGGAAAAAAAATGGTAAACGTTCTCATGTCACACAGACCATCTATCAAGAATTTCAGCGAAATTTTAAATGGAATAAATTAAAAATATATATATGCTTAGACCCTATGTTACCAGGTAATATAACATGGACAGAAAGGAATATAGCATATAGGATAGGAGTGCTTTCAAGCAATAACGCATATCCAAGATGTGTGGAAACTAGCAACAAATCTTAGAGGTGTGATGTCAGTAGCAGTAGATCACGAGAGAGAGAGAGAGAGAGAGAGAGAGAGAGAGAGAGAGAGAGAGAGAGAGAGAGTTTTATGTTTTAACAAATACCTCGTTCACTGAGGCTATACTACGTACGATCTTTAGAGAAGTAACTCGTTACAATGAAAAAAACAAAATTTTAAATATTTGTATGTAAAAATTAACATTTAAACCAAAAAATACATTCATACAATTAAACCAAAAATATATCCATTAATTCCATTGTACACATGACACCCCAGCTGTTTAAATTTCCCGAAATTTAGAGTGGGTATGAGGTGGTTACCTGCGCAAGAGCCGGATGAGAACTCAGCCACGAGCTGGCAACCATGAACATGATCTTCTGGACGGCCGCCACGAGATTGGCCAAGTCGTCCGGAGGCCCAGCCACTATCAGAACCAGCATCGCCGCCATGAAGGCGCCCAGGAAGCAGACTTTGGCGATGACCACTCTGCCCAGGCCTTTCTGGACGGGATTAAGTCCGGTCGTCCGTTCCAGCTCGTTCCAGTCGTTGAGAAGCTGACAGATGCTCTTCGAATGGTACAGCACGTTAAGGAGGGAAACCCAGGAGTTGACGAGTAGGCCGAACATGATAACCACGCCGATGATTTCGGTGCTGTTTGTTCTCACTTCCGGTTCGTCATCATCTTCTCTTCCATCCTCCGCTAGTGTCCTGATGATGCCAGTCAGGCTCACGATCAGGAGAAGGGTGAGATAGCAAGCGACAATCAGAGATCGAATGGCGGGAGGACTCCTCCATACGATGCTGTACGTTCCATTAGTCTTGTCCAGTGTGTATGGAGTGCTACCAATACACAGAAGTGCAATACGCAAAGGCTTTAAAGGCTGAAGGTTATTTCTCATCGGCTCACGGCGTTGAGGAATAACGAGAGGAGGTTTAGTTTCCTGATTTTCTTCAAACAGCACTTGAAAGACTTCCCTCTTTTCTCGTAATGGTGTCACACGCGATGATCTCAGTTTCCAGGTCATCTGCCTCAGCACTTTTCTTTCTGAAAACAGCCAGCTCTGTCCACTTGCTTAATGACAGTTTTTTCTTTTCACCCTCACGATGTTCATTTGGATTCTCTACGAAAATCATGGCCATGGCGTAGGTAGGCTAGAAATGTTTAGTGATGTTAAATAATGATACTTCAAAAGCGTTTGTATATCGCATTTAACTGTATCGTATTTCAGACATACTGTCATGCGCCTTACGCTGGTATTACACGCAGTTTCGTTTAGGAAACTTGAATCTGGATTGCAACAGGAATCTAAACTGTTTACCCTAGCTCTTCTATATGAGTTATTGTAGATACCACGATAAGAACAGGTTAAACTTGAATGAACTCCAGCGCTGAGTTTTGCAGAAATATTCAGTGCTAGACCAAAGAAATCCGTCGCCACAACCAACTGCCAGGTTATTCTCTAGACCGATCTGAACGGCAAAATGTGATTTCCCACAAAATATCTTGTGCGTGTGTTCGTAATGGGGTACGGCATGGCATGTCCATCACATACAAACCGTCACGTTAATGGCTTTTGTATAAAAGATACAAAAAGTGCGAGTTCCATATAAAGCATGTTTGATTTATTATTGCATTGGAGGTAGATACGATTTAAGGAATGTACCTTTTCGATTTTCGGGTAATTTTTTTGCAACGTGGCTCTCTCTCTCTCTCTCTCTCTCTCTCTCTCTCTCTCTCTCTCTCTCTCTCTCTCTCTCTCTCTCTATATATATATATATATATATATATATATATATATATATATATATATATATATATATATATATATATATATATATATATATATATATATACATATATAATTATATGTATAAAAAAGTGGGTACCAACTCCATTCTCTTGCGATTGTGAAAAACGTAAATTCATGGGACAATGAAAGAACTTAAAGATTCTTTAGCATAGAATAGATAAGAACTTGATTATAGCTTCGGTAATGGCCTAGAGTGGCTCTTCCTTTTGAGAGAGAACGAATAGGAGAATCAATTACGGAGTGAGTAACCTGAGAATAGATAGGCTCTAAAGGGAACGAGAAAATGAATATGCGGATGACTGGAATTTTTTTTTTTCTCAGTGAATGCCAGCGGTCGTCTTGTTTATATATGATATGAGGTCTCCAGTTTTTGACGTTTCATGAATAGTTTGACTAACTCTTGCATTTGGCTTCGCCAGTCGAGTCAGAAGGAAACGATGATGTAATTGTTCATAGTACCGGAATTGGAATATAAAATTTATGCCAGAGACCAAGCGTTGGGACGTATGGGGTCATTCAGCGCTGAATGGGGAATTGAGAGTTAATAGATATGCACTGTTCGGTCGATATAAATTTCTGTAATTGGAGGCTTATGTTGTAATGACTAGAAGCGAAGTAAATCAACAATTTGCAAGGGGGATCTGACTTTAGATTATTGCAGAATATGGAGTGATAAAAATAAATTGAATTAGCAGTGGCGTGCGATTAAAAATAGCAAAGGGAAGAAATGAGTTTAAGAAGGGAAATAGGAACGTGGTTGGCTTGAAGACTTTGTTTACAAACACGAGGAAAATGGTTCTTCTCTCAGTTCTTTATATAAATCTTGTTTGCTGACTATCAGCGTCAGGGGGGTCAAAGCCCCCTTTCTTTCTTGCGTAGCAGTTTACGATTCATCCCAAGAGATCCAAAATATTATTAAATAACGACAAGTAGGACAACTGTAAAAGGTTTAAATTCACCATCTTTTCCTCCGAAAAATAATGTTTCGCGCAGTCTTGAAAGAACCTTGATTGTGTGTGTGTGTGTGTGTGTGTGTGTGTGTGTGTGTGTGGTGGGTGTTTCTGAAAGAAATTCGTCGTAAAGAATATCCAGAACTTTAGTTCTGGTATTCCTTGTGTATTAGTTTATCTTCAGAAGCAAAAACAACTTACTTGCCTTGGTTTAGGTTTCTAGTTCTCCAAGTTTTTTTTTTTATAATTATTGCTGATAAGAATTCCTTTTGGCACTTGAGTAGAGAATAGTTATTGACGAGCTTATTAATGTTTTTGTGTTTAATCATCGTTCTAACGTCTGAACATGTATATTTTCTTCAACTTTAGTATTTTATCTTTACCTAGAATTGTTTATGTACACTCGTTCACACCCGTACTTTTTGTGCATGTGTATTGCAAATACCTGTGCATTTGTTTGTAAATATGAGTTTTTTTACATGCCTACATTCTAATTTAAGTTGTGTTATATTAGTACATTGCGTCTTCATTCATGGACTGGAGTATGTTTAATTTCTCTACGGCTTCAAAGTATAGCTTTCATTCTAAAATGTATTAACGCTACATCATGTAATTGTAAATAGAATGATGATTTTTGGTGTGTGTATGTGTGTGTGTGTGTGTTAGTTGCATATGGCTGAGTCATTAGCGACAAGCAATGCAAAGTCAGTCTTCTTCAAAGGTGATATTCAGTAATTGGGTGAAATGACATTTATAGTCCTTGACTAAACTATTTTCGCCCTAAGCTGTGGGATGACAGTGATAATATATTTTTGAAATTTAAATGAAAGAATTTAAGAAAAAAGAGAGCAAAGGAAAGATTAAGATAAAGATTAATTTTCTTTTTAAATCGACAACCAACTTTTCCTATCTAACGAGCCTATTTGTATTTGTATATTCCACGTATATTATTATTATTATTATTATTATTATTATTATTATTATTATTATTATTATTATTATTATTATTATTATTATTATCCGTCAAATTTTTAAAAAATAATGTGCCTGAGTGAATCCTAAAGTACACGACGTTGCTGTCAAGTTCATAATGGTATTGTAAAAGGGCTACGTCACAGTCCAGGTTCGATAATATTGCAACGCACGCGCACAGACTTTACGAGTGAACGCGTTTACATTAACGCTAGGAATATATACTGTACAAGGGATGAAATTCTAGCTAAAAATAAAATATAAAATTCGAATAAAATCGCAGAATAAATTATGTGCATACGTTAGAACAAACACTAATAAAACAATAAAACTAACCCCTGCTTAGAGGGTCATGCCTTCAGCGCACCTCATGCGGTGCACTGCAGGCATTACTGAAGGTTCTTAGCAGCGTCCACTCTGCCCCTATGTGCAATCCATATAATTCATTTTACTGTACCACCGTTCATATTCTCTTTCTTCCACCGTACTTCCCACCTCTTTTTACAATTATTTCATAGCGCATCACCGACGTTTGCTTTCTTATACACCTTTAAAGCCTTTCTGCTCTCGATTTCCGTTTCAGTGATGAATGACCTTGTAGACCCCAGAGCTTAGCCTTTAGCCTAAATTTTAGATTCCAATAACAAATCGGTAACATGGTTATATGGTTACATCCCTCCGCTGTGCTACTTCATTTGGCATCTCAAAGGTCTATTTGCAACAAGTGTTGGCACAGATGTTCCGTGAACTTTGCATAGTTGGCCCAGTATACCAAAGGGATGATTTGAACTTTACCAGTGTCTTGAAATGTTGCAGTATATTCCATAAATATTGCATGGCCTACTTTTAAACGAGATGGACTTTGAATTTTTCATGTTGGTCATACATGAAAGTTGAAATACAAATTTTTTTATATTTAGATAAAAGAAAACACACCTGAGAATATGTAATTATAAATACAGTATGTAAAGAAAGAAGAACTTAAAGTATCTTTAATCATTCTCCCGTTATTAATGTTTGTTACAAGTGAAAGTAGAAATAGACATTTTTTTGTATTTAAATAAAAGAAAACACAAATGAGAATATGTAATTTTAAATATGTAAAGAAAAACTTAAGTATCTTGAATAATTCTCCCGTTATATTTTACCACACCATATTTCGTTCGCTACCTAATTATTCTTCCACTTTGGCCCTCCTTCTCCGTTCTACGTTCCTAGCAACGCCGTTATGTACAAAAGGGTCTATATTAGCTCTCTAAATATTTTGTCCTACCCCAGTCGTAAATCCACGCAACCCTGAGATTATCACTCTCTCTCTCTCTCTCTCTCTCTCTCTCTCTCTCTCTCTCTGCATGCCTATGTGAGAACGTCCTTACGTGTACCTTAATAAATATCAACCAACTTTATTAAGATTGATGTCCAATTACCGAAGAAAGCTCGCTAAGAAGATGAAAGCTTTGCATAGCCTAACAAACTTATTGTAGTTTGCACGCGTCATTTTTTTATTTTTTTTTTTTTTGCTGGAGAAAGTTATTATCGGCTCTAATGGTGGACTTGAGGTAGGTAGCTCTTATTATTATTATTATTATTATTATTATTATTATTATTATTATTATTATTATTATTATTATTATTATTCATAAGAATCTCATAATGGCATGAGTCACTAAAATGGTGAAACCCACAATGATGTAAGATTAAATTTACAGTAAAATTATATATATTTACACTTACACCATCGTGGATTCCTTCACCATTTTATGATTATTATTATTATTATTATTATTATTATTATTATTATTATTATTATTATTATTATTTTTACGAAATGCATTACATTCAAGTGACATTCAATCTAGGAAACGGAAAGAAATGAATAAAAAGTCATCGTGTGATGAAAAAAATAAGTAGATAAAAAATAAAGTGAAAACCTGTTGAACAATTTGGGCATTTCGTGACGTCACTTGCTACAATAGATATGAGAATCCTTAAAGAAGCAGAGAGAAACCAGATGAAATATTGCTAATTGCAAACGTTCGCGAATTCGTCAACTGCACCACTAGTTTTAGTTTTCTGTAAAAGAAAACTATTGTGCCGGCTGTGTCTGTCTGTCCGCACTTTATTCTCTCCGCACTTTTTCTGCCGCACTTTTTTTCTGTCCGCCCTCTGATCTTAAAAAAACTACTGAGGCGAGAAGGCTGCAAATTCGGTATGTTGATCATCAAACATACCAAATTGCAGCCATCTAGCCTCAGTAGTTTTTATTTTATTTTAAGATTAAAGTTAGCCATAATCGCGCATCTGGCAACGATATAGGACAGGTCACAACCGGGCCGTAGTTAAAGATTCATGGGCCTTGGCTCATACAGCATTATACCGAGACCACTGAAAGGTAGATCTTTTATCGGTGGCCTTGATTGCACGCTGTAGCGGCTGTACAGAAAACTCGATTGCGCCGAAGAAACTTCGGCGCATTTTTTACTTATGTTGAAATCCAATCAGTATACCGTCCGGTCGTTTTGAGCGAAGTATAAATGAAACGGACTCACCATAGTTCGATGATAATAAAGTAAGGCACACAGAGATAATGACGATAAGCTGTAAATAAAATTTAGAAAAGGAAACTTCAGAATTACGATTAATATTTAAGACTGACAGATGTAGCGAGAGAGTAATTGACAAGATAGAAAATAACGTATACGGTAACACAAAAATACTAATAACAGGAACAGCCATGAAATAGGTGTCCCAGTATGTTCATATGTTAATAGAAAAAAAAACCTCACAGCGATTGAAACCAAAAAGGGTGCAAATAATTCTGGCGATTTCTTTGATAAAAAAGAAAAATTATATGACAGTGTTCAGTCATGCGACGCTGTAGTACTGTAGATGTCGTTTCCCAGAAGCATCAACTAAAAAGAGAGGAAGACCGCGTATCATAAAAGAAAAAAAAACTTTTAAAAATAAAATGCATATAGTGAAGGTGACCCATTTTCTTTGGAGGACTTTGAAACACCTGTGAAAACTTTGATGAAGTTGTCATGCTGTTCCTTGAATTATTATTATTATTATTATTATTATTATTATTATTATTATTATTATTATTATTATTATTATTATTATTATTATTATTATTATTGTTGTTGTTGTTGCTGTTGTTGTTGTTGTTGTTGTTGTTGTATGAAACTGCTGTTAGCGGACATTCATAAATGATAATGTACTTTATTTTTGTGTTGTGATTAACACACACGTGCATATTATATATATATATATATATATATATATATATATATATATATATATATGTGTGTGTGTGTGTGTGTGTGTGTGTGTGTGTGTGTGTGTGTGTGTGTGTGTGTTGTGTAACAGTTCAGCGGACATATACAAGTACATAATGTGCATGCGCGTTTTAAAGTCAACTGACACAATGGAAGTCAATGCTTTGAGTTTCTGTCGAACATATTATTCCTAGAGAACAGAATACAGTATTATGTGTGTAATACTGCAATTTACCGGAATTGAGTGTAATTACCAGGAACTGCATAACTATTTGTACTTGACAGAAGTGTCACTTACGTATCTTAATGTGCTCATGAAGCACGTGTCGTTTTGGGCTGTGTTCCGTACATTGGCAAAAATAGTGATTTACTTAACAACAGAATAGTTCTAGCGTGTACTAAATTCATGTCTTTACATTTAATTTCAATATGGAATAAGAATGCATGTTTTGTATATGTTAATGTTTTTATATGTTTTTAAATATACATTTTGAAAAATGTTAACTTTCATATAGGTTGTGTTACAATTAGTCAAATCTGGTTGATGCCATAGTGTTCCATTATAAGTTGTTAAAAAATACCGTGAGAAATGCCCATGAAAGACGATATTATAATACCGGCAATTCGTACATTACAATCCTTACACTACAGCAGCGGAAACTAAAACTGTTTTCCCTGACATTCTGAAGAGAAGTGACGTTCAAAGAGATATTCAAAGAGACATCCTTACTTTCAACAAGAACGGCGAGGCAGCCAATCAGTCTTTAGGCACTATTAGCATGCCCTCGGCCACGCCGTCCAGAACTAGGGGTATGATCTTCGGGTGGCCCGCGAGAGTCATGACGAGGAGGACGGCGGAGAAGGCGGCCACGAAAAATATCTGCCACAGGACCTCCTGCGAAGGCCCTTGACGGGGTCCGGTTCGGCAGCTACCGAGAGGCCGTTCCAACCGTTCAGGAGCTTGCACATCCTCTTCCTGGCGTAGATCACATTGAAGGTCTGCGCCCAGGCGTTGACGAGGCACTCGGACAGCAAGACGAAGCCCGTTATTTTGGTGGCCTGGTGATTTTTGTCTTCCTCGTTGCTCTGCCCGTGCAGCTCCTGCGTCGTAGCCATGTTGATGACCCCTATCGTAGTGGCTATAAGCAGGATGGTCATGTACAAAGCGGTGGCCAGGGTATGGGCGCCGCTGGGACTCCACCATCTGAGCGTGTACTCAATCCTTTCTTCGTTGTAGACGTATGGTATGATACCGATGACCCTGAGAAACACCCTGAGGGGCCACAAGGCTGAGTGAAGGATGTTTTCGGGCCTGCTGTCATTCCGGAACTTATCATGCGAGAGGTAGACTACGTTTTCCAGGTCGTCTGTTGTCACGGAGGGGCACCAAAGCTTCTTTGAGGTCGAGTATCCCAGTGCAGAGGCCAGTTTCCTCTCTCTGATGTGATTGTCCAGCTCGAAGTCTCCCGTTGTGGCCACGACTTGAGCCGCCCACGTTTCTAGGGAGCATGTTCCTTTTGCTTCAGAGCTCCTCCTAGGAAACGGCCAATTGATGACCTTGGCTAACGTCGCGCCCATCTCGAAGAGGGAAATCGAAATGACGCAAGTGGAAATGTTTGTAATTCACTTTCAACTCGACAGAATCCTTCAGCGGAAAAACATTTCAGGTGGTGCCAAATGACGGAACAATGACCAACGAAAGCTCCCCTTTGTCGAGACTCGAGGTACCCACTCCCACCATGGTCATAAGAAGAACTACTGCGGCTACCGCAACTCGGAGGGAGGGAAGGAGGGAGGAGGTGAGAAAGAGAGAAAGAACAGATTGAAGAACATACCCTCCTTTCCTCAATGCTGTACACAGAATTACACCACCATTTACCCTCGCGTCAGGGATTAACCAGCTTACTTAGACAATTAGGATTACATTAGCCTGATCTATGATGCGTCATTGTTACGCCTGAGAACGCTTTATTACAAAATACTTACAGCGCAATACTCATACCAGGTAACAAATTTGCAACGTGACACTACTTATATTTATTGCCTTTTCTAATGCAAAATTTTTTGGCAACGTTAACAGATGTATTTCTCATCAAAAGAGGATTTTGATTATTCTTTTCTCCTCTCTCTAACTTCTTACTTTCGAGATGGGCTCTATATTTTCGTGAAGGCAGACAATTTTTTGTATATATTTATATATTTATGCATATTATATGTATATATGTGTGCATATTTTGTATGCCTTCACTAATCACCTGAAATATTTTGTTTCATCAGTTTTAGAAAGTTCATCAAACCCTGTTGGGGGCTAGTGCCGTCAGTTCACCTCACGGGGTGGACTGTAGGCATTACTAAAGGTTCTTTGCGGCGTCCCTTCGGCCCCGAGTTACAGCCCCTTTCATTCTTTATACTGTACGTCCTTTCATATCATCTTTTTTCCATCTTACTTTCAACCCACAGTGGAACCGAGAGGTTTTCCTCCTGTTACACCTTTCAAACCTTTTACTGTCAATTTCCGCTTCAGCGCGGATGACTTCATAGATCCCAGTGCTTGGCCTTTGGCCTAAATTATGTATTCAGTTCAATTCAATTCAATGAATTTTGAAAGATGAGTTAGTGTTTTCAAATTGTGTTCTGCAGCCGCCGAATATTCTCTATTGCCTTCAAATTATTCAAAGAATATTCTGCTAGTAAACAAACGTGAAGACGTTACCTTCACCCAGTTGTGTCTAAAGTATACACATTCATCTTCTGAAGTCTCCCTTGTCTTAAATACCTTATTTACCAATCAGAAGTATTATTAATTTACGAATCATTGTAAATTGAAGTCATTTTTCCCATGAAATGTCACCGGTGTCAAGATAAAAGTTATTAATTTTGGAGTTCCTGCTAAACTACAGTCGAAGTAATTACGCATGTTTGTAATACCAATTTGTTTCAAGTGTGAAATGTGGGAGAAGTTAACATACATGCGCCGTGACAAGTAATAACGATGAAAATAAAAGGTATTGCTGTTGAGTGACACCTTCTCGTTCTGAATGAATGCTAGTTAGAATTGAAAGCAATTTCCTTATATTCCATGTACCATGCAATTACCACGTAGTGTCACGAATACTGTTTGTTTGTGCTTCACTGAAAATGTGGTGCAATGATTGAAACCAATTTCTAAGTTGGATGGTGAATACCGCCATATATTCGTGAACTGTTATGCAATGCGTTCTGAGAGGAGGTGAATTATTTTTAACAGTACACCTCTAATCTTGTGGCTTTGGGCAGAGGCTGCTCCACAATTTCAGACATCGCCCCCTTGACACTTGTGTCTGTTGTTGGGTGTGGCATCCCTGTTAAAGCAAGGTTGCCTCATTTTAAAGACAGTAGTCCTGTGGTGTTTATGCTATCTGAGTATCTTACAGATGATATTTGGTCTCTTGTAAAGATCTCTCCTCCCCTTTTATGCTTTTATGTTTTTGTGCTTTGCAGATGTTGACTCATTTTTCTGACACTAAGGCCACTTCACTTTTGCATGCTTCTGGTGAGAGAGGCGTCTCTTATATAGACAAATTTTAGCTTTACCTTGTCACTATCTCTTCTCTTGTGGTTGTCAGCACAGTAGCACAGGCTGCCTCACTGTTCGAGGCACCACTGCCGGGACAGTTTTGCCTCTCTGTGGGAAAGACATCTCTATTTTTGATCAAATTTCTGATCTTTATCAAGTCCATATCATTGTCTTCATCTCACTACCTAAGGCTGCCACCTCTCTAAATACAATAGTACCATGGCACTTTTTTCCTTTGCCATCTTATGTGGGAGGCATCTCTTACAATAGGATTCTTATCCTCAGTATTTCTTCCGTGGTTCTCAGCTACTTGGCATCTTTGCATTCTTATAAGAGAGCCATCTCTGTAGCAGGTGGGTCTGTTTTCCTTTCTTTATCATTAAATCTCCCCTTTTCAGTTTCGTCTTTGTACCATAGGCTCCCACATTTTTTAGGGCTACAGTGCCATGACAAGTCTTTTTATGAGTACCTCTTCAGTTTTATGGTGTCAGAGTTATAGCAGAAGCTACCCTACTGCTTGAGGCACTGTTGCCGTAACGCTTTTGCTGTCCTAAGGGCGAGGCATCTATGATTCAGAATTTTTCTTTCTCTTATCAGTGTCCATTTTGTGTTTTTTTAGCTCTGTGGCAGAAGCTGCTACGTCAAGACATTCTGTATTTGCTTTCTCACAGTGCAGTCACCTCTGATACAGATAAGGATGCCTAACTTCTTATCAATATTCCTTCTCTCTTTTGGGGCCTATAGGTCTGCAGCAGAGGCTGCCTCAGTTTTTAAGAAAAGATTTGGGTTGCTCTTTCGTCTTCTGGGGGTTGGGGGGGATGCTACCTCAGTCCGTGAGGCAACAGTGCCTTAGCTTTTTACCATCTTGTGGGGAGGCATCCCTGTTATGGATAATTTCTTGTTACTCCCTTGTCAACATCTCTACTCCCCGTCTGTGGTTGCCAGCTTTCTAAATGAAGTTAGTAAGGCACTTGCCTTTCTTTTAGGGAAGCCATCTGCTCCAGATGAATAACCCCTTACAGAACCAAATAAAACGCCCAGAAGTGTTTGTACATGTATGCTGAGAGATTTTGAATAAATTTGTAAGAAAAAGAAGAAAATGTAAAGACGAACGTGAATAATAATGAATAATCCTTAAGAAAATGAAGAAAACGTTCAGGTAAATGTGGAGATGTATGCCGAAAAAACGCTGAAAACCCGCCATCCCCCTCTGAAGATTTGTAAATGTGTAACGAAAGACAAGCAATAAATAACTCAACATGAATATAATTTCGAGGTGAATGTGAACGAGTACGGTGAGGAACAAATCATGAAGAATCCTTATTTCAAAATGAATAAAATCTAAAAAGTCGAAGAGTTAAAGAGAAGAGAAAGTGGAGGCGAATGTTTTCCGGGCAAAAAGGGAAGATTGACTGTTTCTATGGACTGCTGTCAAGACCTTCCTAAATTAAATGGCAGGTGTCAGATGAATAATAACTACCCAGAACTAACGAGAGCGCTGTCTTCTTGATGACGCGTACACACATCCACCCACCTCCCTTTTGTAAAAGGTATTTAAAAGTATTTCTTTCGATCGATGTCACTTGTCTTGTGGCTGAAATGATTAATTGGCGAGATATTGCTTTAGAATTGTTTTTATTACTCTTGCTTGATAACTGAGGTCGATAGTTGTGTATGTTTTAATGTGAAAATTGCGATTCTGTAGGTGCCTTAGTGACTGGATGTGTGTGTATGTATGTGTGTTCGTTGTTTTTCAGTGTACATCTCGCGCCAATTAGTGATTTAGGAAAGACTGGCATGGAAGTCTTAAGTAACTCAAAGTGAGAGGACCCTTAAATCCTGCGAAACTAAAGCAAATTATTTTTTTTATTATATTTTATTATATATTCTCGAAGAAATAATAATTTAAAGGTTAAAGCTGTTTGATTTTTGGTACCGATAATTGTTTTCAATTGACTGGTTTTCTTTTTTATTTCTTGGTAAGACCAACTTTCTTCACAAGTGAACGTTGGCAGGAAAATGTTAAATATAGCAACTCACGCGTATGCAAGCAATTGCTTTTGAGACTTCATCTTGTCATTTGTTCCTTACTTTGAAGTTGTTAAATTTTACAGACAAATAATGTCCTTTTCTAATATAAGTCTTATTAGGATGATTAGCAAATAGACTCGATTGGTGAACTGTGCTTTTCAAGGCTCTCTCTCTCTCTCTCTCTCTCTCTCTCTCTCTCTCTCTCTCTCTCTCTCTCTCTCTCTCTGTATCTTCATCATTATTGGCATATTCTCGTTCCATTATTCTTCTTTGGTACCTGGCGTCTCTCTCTCTCACTCTCTCTCTCTCTCAATCGTTCTGTCTTCATTATTGTTAACATACTCTCGTTCCATTATTCTTCTTTGGTACCTGGCATCTCTCTCTCTCTCTCTCTCTCTCTCTCTCTCTCTCTCTCTCTCTCTCTCATACAGTATTATACCTAGGCCACCGAAAGATAGATCTAGTTTCGGTGACCTTGATTATACGCTGCATAAAAAACTCGATTGCGCCGAAGAAACTTCGACCATTTTTTACTTGTTT
>NC_089762.1:7948546-7976046 GCF_040412425.1 Macrobrachium rosenbergii | reverse complement strand
TTCCTCTTCGTATAAATGTTAATATTCCTCTTTATGAGAAACGTGCATGACAGAAGCTAGACTAGTAGTGTACGAAAATAATGTCATGTCGATAAATGGTAGGTTCCATACAAACTTATTTGAACTGAAACAATAATCAAATAGGCCCCGTAGGGCGGGTAGTAGGTGCACTGTAGCCATTACTTGAGGTTCTTTGCCTCGTGCCTTCGGCCCCTAGCAGCAATCCCTTTCGTTCCTTTTACTGTACCTCCTTTCATATTTTCTTTCTTCCATCTTACTTTCCACCCTCTCCTAACAATTGATTCAGTGCAACTGCGAGGTTTTCCTCCTGTGACACCTTTCAAACCTTTTACTTTGTCAATTTCCGTTTCAGTGCTGAATGTCCTCACAGATCCCAGTGCTTGGCCTTTGGCCTAAATTCTATATTCAGTTCAGTTCAATTTAATTCATAATCAAATAGGCTATGCTATTAGGAACAAATTTTCGTCAAAAGATGAACACTGCCAGGATATCCATTTGAAATTCTCTTTCCGGGCCAAAGGAAAACTAGATGATAGCTTTGAGAAACATTTATTAAAAAATAAACGCGACTAGAATGTTGGATTACAAGGCACTTGATCATCGCCTGTAATTTCAAGTGACGAACCACTTAATGAAAGTGGTTGATACATAAAACTTGCAGGTGTCGCCGTAGTTACAGACGAAGTATTATACATGGTAATGTTTAATGAAGAAATCTTCAAAATTACATATTATTAGTTTCTACTACTCTAGAGATATTTGAAGTCTGTTAAAGGTCTAATACTTTAGAGATATTTGAAATCTGTTAAAGGTCTAGTGCTTTATAGATATTTGATGCCTGTTAAAGGAAAGGATATTGAATAGCAATTGTATAACCAGAAAACCTTAGCATTTATATATAATGTTTAAAATGGTTCATGTTATACTAGACGGCACCCCATTTTGATCAGTGATATTTTAAAATACTTATTGTACTGTGACTCTTATACTTTAAAAGACTCGTACAATAACCAACAACCAGCAGAATCATAGGTCTAGCTATAAATTAAGGCCTTACACTATTTTGTGGATAATAATCACTAATAATGATTCTTGAGAACGAATCTCCTTTGAAACTGAAACTTAGCCTACACTGATGATTTTGGAACATACTAATAATGATTCTTGAGAACGAATCTCCTTTGAAACTGAAACTTAGCCTACACTGATGATTTTGGAACATAGATCACAATACTTTCTACACAACTGAAGAATAATTCCCTATACTTTCTACATAATTAAAGAATAACTCCCTAAAATTATTGTGTTTCTTTTACAACAAAAATACTCCCAATACTTTTACAACAAAAATACTCCCAATAGTGAAATTACGGGAGTTATGTTCCCCATTAGAGGAGTAAATTGTACCCATTTTCTTTGAAGTAGAATAAGTTGTCTATGATGCGCTGAGCGTTAAGCGTTGGGAAGACTCATATTATTTACCCGGCTCTCGCTCTGTGCCCTGTCTTGAACCGAAGGCAGCATTAACTGCAGGATGATGATGAAGTACGATAACACAGCGCCGATGACCTGGAACCACGATATGTGTCATAATTTTTGGAATGTTAATAAGTATTGGCTTATGCATTTTTTCTCCTTAATTTAATGAGACAAGTGACTTATTTGTTTCTAATTAAAGGAAAGTTCATTGCTATCTTTATAGTTAAAATCCCCAGATAAATAGTTGTAAAAAATGTTAAAAGTAAGTATATTAATAGGGACGCATATTGCAGCACTCTGCATTGTAAAGTGTCAACAAAAATTCAAATAACAAACTATCCTAAACATAGGTAGCCATCGATAACTTGACAGAAAATGACCATTGTTTGAATATCAAAGACCCTCCATTAAGGCTTTGAAACGCACAAGCAAGTGAATGCAGAGTTACACCAATTAGTCATTAGAATGACTTTCGTCGATTTCGTGCAGGTGCTTATTGATAAAACTTACGGTGATGATGAGTGGTCGGTTGATGTAAAAGAACCCTCCCCCTGTTATGCAAATGGGCGATCCTGTGACAGACGTCACGAGCTCCTTGAACTGCCAATGTAAACAAACGAGAATTGGTAATGTTTCTCACATCAGTCATAACAATTATGCGTATGGCACAAATTTCTCGAAAATTGTATTTTTTATTCTAAGTTCGAGGCATTATGGTATGTAATAGATTTACGTTTTTTTTTATTTGACGTTTGATCGTTATACAGTACACTTGGGATTATTATATTTGAATTTTTTGTAAAATATTTAATTTCCTGTATAAAGCGTATTATTGTGTTTCAGTTTGTGTCAAGTGTTCAAACGTGTTCATTATTTTACGCCCGTTATTTTATTAGTCTTTATTAATAAGCACTAATTTTGGTGACTACTGTATAATTTTCTTAGTATTTAAATGCTACTTCTGGTGTTCTTATAATCGTATATTTATTGCCCTCATGGTCGATTAGTTTTCATGAAATTCACGGTGTATACCTTGATAAAAATTCAGTTGTCCAAAAATGCATTTTTTTGTCATTCTTTCACTTGTAGGTGAAAGTAATTAGTTCAGTTTTAAAAGTAGAAATACTATCTAAAACTACGTTAATAGATGTTTTCCAAACCGCTCTCTCTCTCCATTATAATATACCTTCCTCTGGTCATATATATATATATATATATATATATATATATATATATATATATATATATATATATATATATATATATATATATATATATATATATATATATATATATATATATATATATATATATATATATATTCTTATGCTGTGGTTTTCATAATGCAGTAATCTCCCCATGTTTATGTGTGAGTTGTTGTATAACTGTATAATTTTGTATTCAGAGTTAGCGTAAAGTTGCAGTGGTTAAATGCTATATGGTTTTAGAGAGGACGTGAGTGGCGCTAAGAGAGACAGAGGATCGTTGTTCGTTGTGTAGGGCGCAATTTGTTAGTCAGTATTCAAAACTGCTGGAGTAATGCATTCCTATCACCTTCTCGGATGACTCCATTAGCGTACAAGGCGTTATGGGCGGCGATCAAAACACTGTGGGGTGGAAGATTCCATTACGAAAGTTGCCTAACTTCATGCAGGAATGTTATATGAAACAATGTTTTCCATTCTTATTATAACAACTAGAGATTCTCTTATTCTGAAACTATGTAATAATAAGTATTATTATTAACTGTAATTCCACTTTGTCTCTAATTATCATTTTAAAGAGTTTTTAAAATAAAAACCTCGTCTGGGACCTGTCCGTGCACCCATAGCCTGTTCCCTGCTCGTCGAAGACACCCTTACAAGGGGCTCTCATTCAGAGACCAAGAAGCGTTGCTGAAGGGAGATGCGCTCTCTCTCTCCCTCTCTCTCTCTCTCTCTCTCGCTCGCTCGCTCTCGGGATTACGAATGTCCCTTTTTAATGTAATTGATATTTTGGTAGACGATGGTCACTCATATCCTTTAACTGTTTAATTCCTTAGTAAATGTGTCTGAGTTACCTGAACAGTGTATTTTATTAAGTGTGTGTGTAACGGCGCCTGATTAAAAACACGAAGCAATTTGGTACCAAGGTATTGTAACATAATTATTGGGTTTTAGTGCACTAAAATAATATTTAGAGTGGTTATATGTAAAGATACCTTTTCACCTTTTTAATATTTTTTGGTGTTATATGTTTTATACTTTATCTTTTGAAGAATTTTTCTTTTATACATATATGTGATGTGTTTGCTATTGCCGTAATTTTTGCTTTACATTTTATTATATTTAATTTTTGCAGAGTATATTTCTGTGTCTTTTGTATCCACATTTTTACATGATTGATTTATTTGCTTAATTTTGTTTAACACTTGGGAATTAATTTACTTACAGTATATTTCCTTTCAATCAAGTTTAGTTACTTAACAATTTAAATCTTTCTTGAATAATTTTTCTATTAATTAATAAATTAATTTCTGATTTAATTTTGACTGATGATTAATTCAGATTTAGTCCAAATTTGTTTTGTTTTCAAGTAATAATAATTTCCCTGAGACTGTTAAATGTCATGTATAATCTTTGAATTTAGAAAAAAATTTTTGTATTTAAAATATTATATCAGAGTTTCATTCATTGACCCACCAGTAATTTTGATTTGAATTAGAGATAGAGTGGTAAGTGAGATGTTTTCCTTCAAGTAATTGAAGTGAGCTCGAACCAGGGAAATGAAATAAATAGAAATACTTGAACTTTTATAATGTTAATGGAGTGACACCCTTAGATTTTACCTCATACCTGTTTAACGAACTTAATCTGTTTTCTTTCATGATTGATAAGTTTTATAAGGGATCACTGTTGCCTTTAGAGAAATCAGTCGTTTTATATGTGTGATGAGGGTTCAGGTGTCTGGCTTTTGTGAGGTAACTATAATTGTTGAATAAATGGTAAGTTTGGTAATCAAATATCAAGCACTTAGATACCAGGTTTGATTTGAAGAACAGACACTGGACACTCCGGGGTCACCATATATAAATGGTGCCCTAGACTCCGAAGCAAGCACTTAGATACCAGGTTTGATTTGAAGGACAGACACTGGACATTTCCCCCCATATATAAGTGGTGCCCAAGACCCTGGGAAAACAGATCACAAATATCACTCTGGTGTATACTGGTGGTGTTAGGGACATATATTATTAGGAGAGTGACCATATAGTTCTTTTATTTTATGAGGAGAGTGACCATATAATTGTTTTTTGCATTTTATTGTGTTGAATTGTTGTCATATTGAACAGTTAATTGAGTAATTGAAAAAATGGCTCTATTCGACATTCAGGAGTTTTTAGCAAACCCCTCCATCCAAGAGTTATCTGAAATCACTCTGACTAAAGCACAGTGGAGTAAGATAGCAGTCGCATATGGTGGTCAGGTGTCTGCCAACATGGTAAAGGCACAAATAAAATTCATTGCAATCCGAGCATTGATGGACTCTGGTAAAATAGATAAGGAGCTCGGAGATGCACAAGAGTTCTTGAACGCAGCTGAGGCAGAACTTACAGATAAACATGGGCAAAAGAAAGAGAAAAGTGATGCAGAAGCAGAGCTTAGACGTCTAGAAGCAGAAGGAAATTTGATTAAGCTGAAAATGCAGGCAGAAAGAGAAAGAGAAGACAGAGAAAAACGAGAAAGAAAAGAAAGAGAAGAAGAGAAAGCTGCTGAAGAATTAAGAAAAATAGCAGAAGAAGAAAGAGAAATAGCTAGACACAAGAGAGAGATGGAAAGGTTGAAAGCTACAGCTGAATTGCCCATAAAACCATCTAATCCTACTCAAGGTGATTCAGATCCTGTATTTGATGTAGTGAGAGTGCAGAAATTAATTCCAAAGTTTACAGAAGAAGCTCCAGATGAGTTTTTTGATCACTTTGAAAAAGTGGCTGCAGGAATGGGATGGCCAGAGGATAAATGGTCAGTCTTGTTGCAGAGTGTTCTCATTGGTAAAGGAAGGAGTGCCTATTTAGCCTTATCAGCTGATCAGTGTAAAGAGTACAAGGTACTTAAACACAATGTGCTACAAGTTTACCAGATGACCACTGAATATTATAATGAAAGATTCAGATCTTTGAGAAAGGATGACCAGATAACTTTCTTGGATTATGCCTACAAAGTGAAAAGATGTTTTAAACGATGGTTGGAGGCTGCTGAAGTTAAAACATTTGAAGATCTTGAAGAATTAGTTGTTCTTGAACAATATCTTAGGGGAATTCCTGAACACATAAGAGCCTATTTGAGAGAGAGAGAGGTGAATAAACTTGACAAAGCTGCTACACTCAGTGAGGACTACATCATCATTAGCAGCAGAAGGAATTATAATGTCAAGTACCAGAATCAATGCACAGGTTTTAGGTCTCATCCAAATTTCAGGAGCAGATTTAATGGGAATCCTACAAGTGGCAATACCAAGTCATTTCAGGGTAATATCCCTCAGCAAGCTAATGTAAAATCCTCATATAACAATGTTGCTAGGCAATTACAGAAGCCTAATGTTGTCTGCTACAAGTGTGGAACAGTGGGACACTTCAGTCGGGAGTGTCATCAGACACATTGGCAGTCCAAACCAGTTGGTCAAGTAGTAAGAAGTGACCAGGTGAAACAGACTACAAAGAACAATGTGGGGAGGAGTCAAGCTCCAGTGAAGACTGAGACTAAACAAGCTGAATGTTTAGCAACCAGTGGAAATGTAACTTCAAGCAGTGAGTGGCTGAGCAGTTTGGAGGCTTTTAAGCCATATATCTATGAGGGTACACTGACAACTCCAGGAGGAAGTGTGCAGGTACCAGTCAAGGTGTTACGTGATACATTGAGCAACCATAGTGTGGTGGTCCGTGGTGCTCACCCCGAGTTGGAGGAGAATCTTACAGGAGATTCTGTTATTTTGAAGGGTATAGGAGGAGAAGAGGTAACTCCTATATGCTGCTTACACCTGTCATGTGAATTAGTGACAGGAGATGTTGATTTTGCTGTAAAGGACTCTCCTACAGTAGATTTGGAGAAGAATAACCCCCACCTGTTTCCTAGCTGTGTGACTACTAGGAGTATGAAGAGGACTATGCCTGTAAGTGAAGAGACTGAGGATTTACCCATTCAAGAGGGATCTTTGAGGTTGGAAGAGCTGTTCCAGGGGAATGATGTTTCCCCTAATGTTGACCAAGAAGAGGTTTCCCAAGAAGAAGCTGTCATCCCTGAAGATACTCTGAGTAGTCGAGATGTTCCTGAGGATAACAGTGAAACTACAGTAGCTGAGTTAGCAGATATTGAGAGCTCAACCCTTGAAGTTGGTCAGGTGACCAGAGAGAAGCTAATGGAACTGCAGAAGAAGGATACATCATTAGCTGAGTTGTTTTTCAGAGTTGTTGATCAAGAAGAGATGCAACAGACTCCTACCTGTTATTATCTGAAGGAAGGTTTGCTGATGAGGAAGCATAGACCTGCAGATATACCAGGAGATGCTGAATGGGGCGAATATCATCAAATTTTGATCCCACGTCCATTGAGGAAGCAAGTAGTAGCAGTGGCTCATGAGTCTGGACATCTGGGAATCAGGAAGACTGTGGAGAAGACCATGAAATATTTTTTCTGGCCTGGACTTCACAAAGATGTTAGCAAGTTCTGTCGGGAGTGTCATACCTGCCAGATAGCTGGAAAGCCAAATGAAACCATTCAGAAAGCCCCCCTACAACCTATAGAAGTTAGAGGAGAACCCTTCAGCAAGGTGATTATAGATATGGTTGGACCACTGCCGAAGACAAAAAAGGGTCGTGAGTATCTGTTAACATTGATGTGTCCTGTGACAAGATATCCTGAGGCAATCCCTGTTAGAAACATATCTGTCAAGATAGTTGCTGAGAGACTAGTGGAGTTTTTCTCAAAGTTTGGGATACCAGAGATTGTACAAAGTGATAGAGGAACCAATTTTACTTCCAAACTGTTTCAGGATGTGATGAACTTGTTAGGAGTGAAACAACAGTTGTCCACTTCATATCACCCAGAGACTCAAGGAGCCTTGGAAAGGTTTCACCAGACATTGAAAAGTATGCTGACTAAGTATTGTTCTGAGTCAGGCAGAGACTGGGATGTTGGTGTACAATTGATGTTATTTGAAATTAGGAATGCTTATCAAGAAAGCATGGGTTGTTCACCTAACGAGATGATTTTTGGTAGAGAAGTGAGAGGACCGTTGAAAATTCTTGCAGAAAATTGGGAAGAAAATCAAGTGGAAGTCCAAGGAGAGTATGTAAAGAACTTGAGGAAAAGATTGGAAGAGATTGGAAAATTCTCTTTAGAAAATCTGAAACTGAGTCAAAAGAAACTGAAAAGGAGATATGATAAGAAGACTAAGCTAAGAAGTTTTAGTGTTGGTCAACAAGTGTTAGTATTTCTACCTGTCAAGAGATTTCCCCTTTCCAACAAGTTTCAAGGTCCTTACAAGATAATTGAGAGGTTAAGTGACAGAACTTATGTAATTGAAACACCAGAAAGACAAAGACGAAAAAGGAAGATACATGTAAACCTCTTAAAACCTTACTTCTCAGAAACCAAAATGGAAACTGTGTTAATAACCCAAACAACTTCAACTACAGAAGACGATGATGGATATGAATTGGGAGCTGAAAGCAAGATGAATAATTCTTCAATTTTGGAAAATTTGGAGGATAAACTGAAACATCTGAGTGTTGAGCAAGGTGGTGAGTTGTGTGATAAGACCCAAATGGGCATTCCTTCTCGCCCACTTCCTCCTCCCCCTACCCTCCTCAGCTCAGAGACCGTGGAGAGAAAAAAATACCCCACCCCTCCTCCCCCCCTCTACATTCCTCCCCTTCTCTAATACCAACCTCTTCTCACCCGTCTCTTGTTTTGCCAAAACTGGGATTGGGGCTGCTTTGTTCAAAGGCTTCTCTCACTAACGCTTTTGGTTTCCGCTGGACCTGTTACTACTCTGATGCCTTCCTGCTGCTATTCCTGCAGGAGAGGAGAGCAACGAACATAATTATACACAAACATTCTACGGTCCTTTTAGAGGGGCAAACACAGGCCGAGTGCCATTGAATAAACTGACAGGGAACAGCTCTTCTTCTCGAGAGAGAGACACAACCCCTTCAGGCGTGGCGGAAAGGGCATTTTTTCTCAAACTAAATAATCTCTCATTTTCCTCCATCAATTCCTGCCTATAATGGAACTTCAGAGGATCATGATATTGATTAAAGTTGAAGTGTTTATTATTTAAGATGAAACCCTCAAATCCAGTTACAATGTTCCAAGGTCTACAGATTAGACCTTTATTCATCTACAGCCTTCCACACAAGAACATACAGTACATCCGCTTCTAAACATCCACACACCCACCCACAACCATCCAGAGATTTGCTGTCAAGCCTCTCACGTGCCCCCACAACAGATGATCAGGATTTAAACCAGATGTTGATTAATGTCTGTGCGAGGCTAGTTCAGTGCAGGATGATCTGGTGCCTGTGCGAGGCTATCCAAACAGGACCGATTTCCGACTTTCTTGTTTATTTTAACGTTTGAATACATCATCGGTCTCACAAAGGCATTTTTTATTATGTTGAACGCACCGAACGAAAGTCTTGGAAAGATTTCGTCAGTGCTTTTACGCAGCTTGGCTATACTAATATTTTCTTACAATTCTATTATATATGATACTTTTTACTCTGATGTCACGTTCAATGAACCTTATTTTTTAAAGTAATTTTTTTTTTTCCAAAGAAGAGGTAAATATGTCATGTAGTGTCACTTCGAGCATTGGTTTAGTGAACAGATTAGATTAGGTCTAGAGATGAGCTGCTTTTCAGAGGAATGGTGCCAGTGGGCACGACATTCTCGACCTTATGGGTTGATGAACGGAGGCGGAATTCCTTAGCGGATGAAGGGGGGAATCGTTAAGATCTCTCTCTCTCTCTCTCTCTCTCTCTCTCTCTCTCTCTCTCTCTCTCTCTCTCTGTTGCACTTCCTCATTGCATTACCACTTCACTGCACACCAATGGAGCATGGTGTACTTCTACATTATGTACAATTCCCATTAATTGCACTTTCTTTTAATAAATGATCTCTTCGTCCTGTATTTCCTCTTATGTTACTTCTTTCAAATGAACACCATTTTCTTTGGAAGCCTAAATTTCAAGTCAGTGGCTCCTGTGGGCTAATGCAATACAGTGTAATAAGAATAATAATAATTATTATTATCATTAATAATAATAATTCTGTATTTCCCGTTACCTTCCGTTACTTCTTTCAAATGAACACCCTATTATTCTTTGGAAGCTTTAATTTCAAGTCAGTGGCACCTGTGGTGGGCTTGTTTCATATGGAGAGGGTTCATCTTTTGAATAATAATAATAATAATAATAATAATAATAATAATAATAATAATAATAATAATAATAATAAGGTCCCTCCTTCAGATGGTAGTGCTCGAAACTTGGACAACGATAGATATTCGTCCGTGCCATAGGCTGAAGGGGGAGGGAGGGGGTTGAGGGTCGAAAGGGAAGAGGGTTGAATTTAGTGAGCGTTACAGGTGTCAAAGAAGGAGCAGGAGGATGGCGAGGAGGAGAAGGAGAAGAAGGTGGTAAAAAGGAAAAGCGTGATGACTCAGCAAGTGTTGAATGGATGTTTCCTGCAGCCTTATCTGCCGGTGGAGGGCGGAGAACTTCGTCGGGATAATAACCGGCAGGAGGCTGAGGGGTGGTGGGTTTCGTCTTTCCAAAACGAGCACTGGTGTCTCTTGGTAGTTGCGAGGGCGTCAGTTACTTGTAACAGTCGAGATATAACCAATTAAACAGCAGTAAATGAACGGCGAGTGTTTAAGCCTTTAACTACCATAATAGCTATAGACCTAAGCTGACGGGCGCGGAGTGGTGGAATGCAGCTGATGCGGTTTCGCATCGAATGTGCCGAGAGAGAGAGAGAGAGAGAGAGAGAGAGAGAGAGAGAGAGAGAGAGAGAGAGAGAGAGAATGAAGTCAGGGAAGTGAAATTTTAGTAGAACTTCCCAGATAGTTCGTAAGTAGGCCTATGTCCAAACACATTACAAAACTTTAATGACAAAAATGGACGTTTTTAAGGGTCGTCTGAGTCATTGAAGTACAGACTAAATTCGAGTTCCGAGTGATATGACCACTTTCTAATTTTTTTTATTTTTTTTTTTAATTTTAATCATTGTTCCGGAATTTCTGAAATATGACTGTTTTGTATTTGACCAATTCTTTCGGTATTTTTCTTTTACTTTTAAAAGTGTGCATAGTTATCCTGAACCACGAACTTCATTTCTTAAGGTTGACCAATATTTTGTGGAGACCTGAACATTGAAAGAGCTGGGTTGATAATCTTAACTTTTTCTGGCGTCGAGAACGTAGGTCTAATTGACGTAATAAATTAATGCTTGTACGGTGTAAAATACCACGTGCTTGGCCATATTCATTTCCTGTATAAGTGACATGCTGTAACTATGTCATATGAACTATTCTCTCTTCATTTACATTTTTTATGTAAGTCAGTTTTGTCATAATTCTCTCATTTTGCTTTACCTCTGTTCTTGTTTACTATGGCTGCATCTTTTCCCCAGTCTTGCTGTCCAACTTCTCTGTGGTTTTCTCCCAATTCCATATTTAGGCCCTTGTTATTCGTCTCCTTTATTTTCTGGCTTTCTTGACCTTGCTGTCCAACCTCTCCAACCCCCTCTTTTCACTATCATAAGCACTGAATGAACGAAAGTGGCCCAGCGCCTGGCAGGCTAGATTTAATAGATCAAATAATCGTCTCCACTGCTGCGTTTTCACTCTTTGGAAAGATGGACATTATGTATTTTGGAAGCTTGCTTAGCAATTCGTTGCTATTTTGGCATGTTGCTTTTGAAGGGGGGTATGAATAATAATAATAATAATAATAATAATAATAATAATAATAATAATAATAATAATAATAATAATAATAATAATAACGAAGGTCTTCTAACAAACACTTTTTCCTAATTTCAGGTAAACAGCTCTTCTGAATAAGATAATTTGCAGACTGCTGGAGTGACCAACAGAAGGCTCCTGGAAGAAGTCACGGTGAGAATGGGTGCTTAAATTCACTCGATTATTTTGGCGTCACAATTCCCTTAGTGAGAGTTTCACTGAAGTTCCAAATGGTACTTATTTTGTGGTGGTGAGTGAAATGATTTACTACTAATAGTGAAGCCATGTACAACAATCTACTGGAAATCGCGTTAACCAGAAATAGCTGGTTAAGTATATGATATATGATATATAATATAACGTCTGATTGATGTTGCAGTTTTATGACCGGCTTTTACATGAAGATCTGCTAGTGTCTAAAATGACGTGGGAGCGGATTTTAGGCTTTAGATGTGCTCACTTATGAGACAAAAGGTTCAGGGAATATTAAATCTGCCATCCTTTGTTCTCTCGCCCTCATTTTTTCATCAGTTGCTCTCTCTTTTATTCCAGTTATCGGAAAAACCAGTGGAGAAAATCGAAGAGGGCTGAAGGCCATGTCTGCTCCCTGTCTGTCTCCGTGATGTCTTGAGGGGAATATTCAGGAGGCCTACTCCCGTTTCATTCAGAGGTTAGAAGGAGCTTTCTTGCTTAGAGATTGCATTTAAGCTCTGATAATTTTTTAATACTTTTTCATCTCGTTCATTTATGAATTTTGTTTTCATTTGATTTTATATCATTCATAACGACTTCTTTTTTGGTCATTTGGTCATCAGTTTAAGATCCCCATTTCCCATGTTCTTCCTCTCATCATTTCTCCCCTAACATAACAGCCAGACAATTGTACACGAATATTCAGACACTTGCCTGACCAGTATTTAATCCAGGTTGAAGATTCCCAGTGAAGGCGTCGACTTCCTTGAAATGGTTTTCTTGTCTGTTTGAGCTACATACACTGCCTGCTGTTAAAATCGCGAACCTGCGTGAATGATGATCAAAGAAAACGCAGCCATTCAGCAAGTTGCCCAAGAACGAAACAGCTCAAAAAGAGAGATTCGGGAAGAATGAAAGATACTGGCAAAAGCAGACGTGTCACAGAAGGAAGAAGAGGAGGAGGAGGATTCATTCAAGGAATGTGAATTGTGTATCAAACGAATAAGGACCGACTGAGGGCTGAAAGCAGGATCTCAAACAATGAACCGAAGAGATGGTGGTGATGACTTTTGGTGGATTGTTTTTAACAATGTGGCGCCTGCTATCCTTCCTTGAATGTCCTATTTACTTTTGACTGCTGCTGACATTTTCAGCTGAGGCTTCCTTCGTTCTCTTGTGGGGACAGACAGACAGACGACCTTTTGTTGTCTGAGGCTGGATTCACAGTCAGTCAGGAGAGTGGAAGTTGGTCTTATGCCAACGCTAACTATTACTCCTTGAACAGCAACGGCTCTACAGGAGTGGAATGTCCTTCTTGCGTGTGCCTACGGCAATTGCAGGCCTGAGTCCTTCTGTTCTTGGTAACTGTTATTTTCTATTCTTCTTCTTGAAACCTGGCATTCCTGTTCGTAGTCATCCTTTTCCTCCTGTAGGATATAATCAGCATTCGCGTACTGGGAGGGAGGGACATGTGTTCTATATTAAGTGAGCTGCATTTCATTAGTTGTTATGATGCTATAAGTATTATGTATCTGGTTGGGTCCAGTAACCAGCGTTCGGAGATAGGGAAGTGTCCATTGTTTTATAGGGGCAGGCTGCTATTTTGTTGTTTTTCCTCTGTGTTATGTTATGTTCTCATTTTATTTAGGTTTTTATTGGCTAGCTTGATTTTATTTAACTTTTCTATGTTCCTGTTGTTGCTTTGTTGTTTATAAATAAGCTGGCGTAATGCCAGCACGGGCTCCTGCTAATAGAGCAGCAGCCCGTAAGTGTCATTCAATGATTTGAAGAGATGAAACGGTCATGGATGAAATGAGTACAAACTGATGATATGCAAGTGAAAAAATGGTCATGTGAAAATGATAATTTCGAAAGATAGGGTGACTGACCTCTTTAATCAAACCCTCGTAGATGGCCTGCAAGGAAAATGGAAAGCTCGATCGTAGTTGAATGACTGAGAAAAGTAGGGTAAAGAGCTCCGATCTTTGTAGCAGGAATTGATGGAGGAAGAGGAGAGATTATTTAGTTTGAGAAAAAATGGCTTTTCCGCCACGCCTGAAGGGGTTGTGTTTCTCTCTCTCGAGAACTGTTTCCTGTCGGTTTATTCAGTGGCACTCGGCCTGTGTTTGCCCTTCTATCCTCTCCTGCAGCAGCAGGAAGGCGGCAGAGTAGTAACAGGTCAAGCGGAAAGCAAAAGCGTTAGTGAGAGAGACGGGTGGGAAGGGGTTGGTATTAGTGAAGGGGGAGGAATTTAGAGGGGAGAGGAGGGGTGGGGGTATTTTTTTCTCGCCTCAGTCTCTGAGCTGAGGAGGGTAGGGGGAGGAGGAAGTGGGCGAGAAGGGAATTGTTTTCTTTCCCCTCTCGAAATTCTAATAATTAGTCTGTTCACTGCAGTCATTGTTGATCATTTTCTATAAATCTGACTGCTTTCGATTAATTTATGGTGGGTTCGTTAGTGAGAGGACTTTTGTTTGTAGGTGGCCTCAAGATTTATTGTCTATTGGCAAACATTCACATCCTTATGTATTGAAATTTCTTGGTCTGTTGCTCAAGGTTGGTTAAAATTGGCCGGTTGGTCCTCGTGGGTTAAATTCGGGATGATAGATCACGTAATTAAATTTTGTACAAGTTCAGTCTCTGCACTTACATCAAGTGCTCTGTTATAGTGCTCCACGGTTTTCCGTCGAGAGAGAGAGAGAATTTTCCCTCTTTTTGAACGAAAATCCAAACCATTCAGAAAAACTTAATTACAATCAGTTATGCATTTGTAAGGATGTAATTTTTTGTTCAAAGAAACAAAATTAATCAAAAACTACATTGGTTACATTTAGGATCAATGTTAAAAGTGTCAAGTTAAAACTTCTATTTGTTTTTGCGAATTGCCAAATATGATAGCACTGTTTGAAGTCGTCATCATTTTGTTATCATTCTCGGTGTCATATTGCAGCCATTGAATATTTACAGCAGTCATTGCCGGGATCAGTTGGCGCTGCCATTTCCAGGTTTCGGCAGGAAAATCATATTGATTTTTCCTCGTATTTCTGAGAAGTGTTCACTAGCAGGATTGCTTCCACGGGTGCTGGTTAACATAAGTCTACAATTCTCTGGAAAGCGTTTGAGCTGAAGATTCTCAGTCCACCTTGAAGCCTAGGACCTTATTCCTGGCCACATGAATGACTTGGCTTTGGTCTTCCACTGAAAAGGCCTTTCGTGAGTGATGTTCCGAAGGGTGTCTGGCCAAGGCTTCTTCCTATCAGTCCTTCTCGTTAAAATTTGATGAGAAAAAAAAAGTTTTCTCGCGGTGTGGACTAGGTTATGTTTTCACGTTAGGCCTAGCATTGTTCTGGGTCGACATTTCGCTCTATCGGCTGTTGAAATCTTGTATATTTCAACCTGGTGTTCACATTATTTAGTGTGACGATGCCTTCCACTCTAGTGTATTTTATTGACTGTATTTTATTTTACTGTATTTTATTGCCTCTTGCCAAAAGTCAGGATCTTCCTGCCCTCATTACAGTATGCATAGAAAACGGTAACCTGAACTGTTTGAACTAATTCATTAAATATATTTTTTTATTGTAATGAATCTGTGTGTGTGTTAAAGTGTGTGTGTATATATATATATATATATATATATATATATATATATATATATATATATATATATATATATATATATATAATATGAACTAATCATTAAATACATTTCTATATTATAATGAACTGTTACAGAGAGACAGACGGACATACAGACTTTTTTTTTTATTAAAAGACTGTTATAAATTTTCGCACACGAATTTTTATAAAAAAATATATCAACATTATAAGTGTTTTTCGATATAGCTACTGAACAAAACAGAGTGATTGAATTTCAGTCATTGACTAAACCGTTAGTCATTTCACAAAACCATTGGAGCTCCCTATCACCTTCTTGGAAATGTCGACGCATTTCGAGAGTCGTTTGTTTGTTCTCTCAGCCAATCAGGAGTTGGTTTGCAACCCTTTCATTTCGTGAAGGGAGTTTATGCATGGGCTCTCGTGATTGGCTGAGAGCTCTTCTGAGGGTTTTCAGTTTTCAGACTGTCGAATGGAGTGAGATTGGTCTAGTGCGTTTTTCCTCGTCCGCAGAATATATTTTGCCCCACATGAATCAAGATTATTGCTTTTTTTTAAGTTTTTCGGTCACCCGAAGAGTTTGTCATATACCCAAAGGAAAGAGTCTGGTGGTGGTCCTTCAGGGAAACTTTTCTGTGGGCCATTGGTGTTGCTTCTCTGGGGCCTTCTACAGGAGAAAACCGGACCGATAGATCCGGGCACCTGGACCTCACAAGGTAAGGGAGATTTCCAGCAGAGGGTCAGTGGAATGATAATAGGCATTTGATGATAGTCAATGATGTCGTCAGATTACCTTTTCGATGCTGTTGTTGCATTAATCCGGCTTCATACTAACACAGGCTCTTGCTTGTACGAGCAGCCTGTGAGTGTCTATTCACCTGTTGGTGAGAAAAGTAGTCTTTGCTCATAGAACAAGAATTAGGAGCCGTATACCAGCACCGGCTCTCTTTCTTATACGAGCAGCCTGTACGCAATTATCTTTTGTACCCGTTGATGAGAAACGTGGGCTTTGATCATAGAACAAGAATTGGACATGATTCCACTCCCTTTGAAATCTGTTTCAGCCTTTCGGTCAAAGAGCTAGTAAACAATTAATGTTTATATATTTGGAGTTCTATGTGTCACTGGAAGTTGATCTGACCCCGGGATGAAGGTTTAAAATCTGGAAATATCTCAAAATCTGGACTTTGGTTAGAATAGTCCAGGATTAGTCAGGTTACCGTTTCTCTGAAGAGTTTCTGGATTGTCATGAAACTTACTAAAACATGACAAGTTGAATTGATGAACATTATTTTGTTCAGTACGAGAAGTTATCATGAAAGGAATACTTTCGACAACTATTCATAAATTTCAAGAATTACGAAAATTTTGAATTAATGAGCTATTCAATTTTATCTTTGATAAAATATATAATCATCGGAAAAAAATGGTTCAGTGAAAGTGAAATATTGGACATTCTGACTGTTATTTGATAACTGTTATAAACATCGTACAGATACATAAACTTAACAGAGAGAGAGAGAGAGAGAGAGAGAGAGAGAGAGAGAGAGAGAGAGAGAGAGAGAGAGAGACCCATATTAAGTAGCACGCACCGCCAGATAATGAAGTTTCTGAGGCTCTTCTACTAGAAGTGACACCACATCACTGATTATTTTTGATTTTGCCAGAAAATCACACAAACTCGAAGCAGATGTGAGTTTAATTTTAGTAGCACCAGACACATTTCAAAATAGCACAGTATATGAGAATTAACACCAAACGCGGAAATAACAAATTAATATTTCAGCCCTTCTTTTTCGTCAGTTGTCTCGTAGTTTACTTCGAATTAGTCAATTGTCAACTACTAAGAAACGAGAGAGCCAAAGGGTCGTTTATCTCGAGATTTTCCCAGATTTTCGACCAAATAAGCCTTTGGTGAGGAAGGGCTTCGTAGCATTGTCTTATTGCACGATTCAAAGTGGCACAGGGCATTGAGGGAATGTCAAACTTTTGCTAACTGAATGCCCCAGGATTAGGGACCTCAGGAGAAGCCTTTCTCCGAGGCCCGAGAGGAGAATGGCCAGTGCATTCTAGCCAAAGTCCCCTGAGGGGAAGAAGTTGCGTACGACGTCAGTGGCATTTTTATATTTGCATCAGAAGCAGGCCTTCAGTAAAAGCTATAGATTTAATTTTTATATACACAATCTGGATCTCATTTCCATTGACTGTATATAAATTTCTTTATTTTCAGCAAATGATATCGGCCTCAATGTCCTTAGTTGTCTCGATGCCAGAAAACGTTAAATCAGTCATTTAATCGACCAACCTGTGGTGAATTTTATTGCTTGACCCAATAGCATTGTTTTGTCGATGGTTCAAAGTTAGAGAGATTTTCGAACAATTGTGTGTTGTTGCTTACCGGAATTGCAGCAAACGAGATGGAGACTTCAATAGTAATTAGAGAAAAGTAGTTATCTGCCTGTCTTACTGGCAGAATATATAAATTGACTGGAGTGTATTTTAAGAATGAATCGAGTTTGCGTTTCATTTCGAGAACTGAATAAAATACGCAGATGGAATCACAAGTTCAGTTTGGAGTGACAGAAGCTCGACAGTGAAGAGATAGCCGTTAAATAAACCTCGCCGTTATTCACAAACTGAACCTGTAAACCGGCCCCTACCTAGTTCCAAAATTGGCTTACCGAAGGAAGTGCTCGTCTCTCTCTCTCTCTCTCTCTCTCTCTCTCTCTCTCTCTCTCTCTCTCTCTCTCTCTCTCTCTCTCTCTCATTCCGCAAATTATACTAAACCTGTTAATGTATGGATTGTATTCTCCGTTAAACGCTTTGCGGACATGACTATTCTTCGAATTAGATTTTCTTCCAAATGTTTCGTTGATAATTTTGCCCTTTTTAGGTTACCAAATATAGTGAGTAGGTGGCCATTAAGTCCAATTTTTTTAGTTAACTTGATTGATCGCTAAGGTTTTATAGAGGTTTTTTATGTGTAACAAGTCTTCGATGTTTAATAAACTACAAGTTTGGTGAGCGATGATTAGACCTGTCGAAATCTTTCATACTTAATTCTCTCTCTCTCTCTCTCTCTCTCTCTCTCTCTCTCTCTCTCTCTCTCTCTCTCTCTCTCTCTCTCTCTCTCTTGCTCTCTCGCTCTCTCTCTCTCTCTCTCTCTCTCTCTCGCTCGCTCTCTCTCTCTCTCTCTCTCTCTCTCTCTCTCTCTCTCTCTCTCTCTCTCTCTCTCTCTCTCTCTAAGCGCACCTTCTTGCAGACTTCTATCTGGTCTGTATCATTATTTATACAATATTTCCATTATTTCCCGACCGTTCCTACTGATCTTCATCCTAATCCTGCCATATTTGCTTCATTTTTATTAGAAAATGAGGAGGATTAGACGAATACGGCATCCTTTCTGTTCAGGATACCCTTGAAATTCGGGTTGAGGTTTCCTGTGTTAACACTGAACAAATTTCGTATCACCCTATGTCAGTGGCTCTCAGTCTTTTTTGAGTGATGACACCCTAACTAATGTAATCATTACCGTGGCACCCCTTCTTCACCATCCCACCATATCGCATGAATTAACTTCTTATTTAATGAGTAAAATTATTTTCCATACTACATATACATACATACACACACACACACACATACATATACACACACACACACACACATATATATATATATATATATATATATATATATATATATATATATATATATATATATATATATATATATATATATAGTGTGTGTGTGTGTGTGAACGTATTAGAGTAGACACACTGATAATAATTATATGTAGACTTCTGCAAACATTTTTCTTTTTTTGCAAATGTTCACTGAGATGATCTAGCCAAGACAAAACTCATGACAATCTTGCGGCACCCCTAGGCAATGTCTGTGGCACCCCAAGGTGCCACGGCACCCAGTTTGAGAACCGCTGCCCTATGTCCATGCAATCGACTGGCAGGAACGAATTATTTGGGACATAGAGTAGTCATGAAGCGTTCAGCGTTTGGTTGGATGACATTAAGCTCTGGAGATTGCAGAAAAGTCCCTTAATGCTCGCGCGGGAAGCAAGCTGCTGCTTGAAGCCAGTCGTGAGTAGCAGTAGTAGGCTTGATGAGGACCTGTGTACTCTGCCCAGCCAACAGAGACGTAACAAACGCGTTGCGAGGGATATTGTGTATAATAATTCATCTTCCCACATGAGAGATTGATAATTTTCCACTGGATGAAGTGTGTGTGAAATTAATCAAGAGAAATCGTGAGACAGAGCTTCATTATCATCTCTGAACTTAGCTTTGGAAATAAGACAGGCTAAAGGAAACAAGCTGTAAAGTTTCGTTCAAAGACAAGTAAAAGGCAGAAAGCAATGTAGCTGGTACCACCATCTGCAGCAGCTCATTCCATTTTAAGCTGTTTTGTATGTGTGTGTGTGTTTTCAATTATGGAGTTTGACATCTTGGCAGGTGATGATGGCCTGCTACCTCGGTAATTTTTCAGAGAATTATTTTCCCCAGGGTCCTGGGCAATCTTTTGAATGTTGCTAATTACTTCAGCAATCTTTTCTGGGGATTTTATTCTATGTATTGGAGTTGGGGTGCGTTGATGATATTTTTAACTTCTGTACGACTGTTCCCTGATTACACTCGAATTCTACTCGAGACAGTCTTCCATTCTAGGTGCTGCTGCTTACCAGCTGATGGTCTGAATAATGTCGAATGATTGTGAGGAGGACTGTTATCAAGAGGACATTCTCAGGTTCTTTGTGAGGGAATGGTGGAGCATAGTTGCTCAGACCTTCACAGTCTGTTCTTGCAGGATGCCATTGTTTATGTGAGCTGTGCCCTGTTGTGCAAGACTGCTCCTGTTTGGTCTTGTTTCGCTGCGTCATTTAATGAGAGGTTTGATTAGGAAATGGAGGATTCTGCAATAGTGTATTTATTTATCTTGCCCCAGAACCACCCGATTCACACTTACGGTTGAACTACATCCATCTGTGAAATCGTGCCTGTTGCATTGGTCGAATTCCATGGGATATTCTGAGGAGCCCCTTCAGTCTAAGGCTTTGCAGTTGGAAGGCTCCCGTGGCTGGTGGGTAGTGTCAACTGAACGGAGATTGTCACTTGTTCTAACCTCGAAGAACATTTGCCGTTTGCCTTTTTCTTCTTCCATCATCGTCAGTTTCAGTTGTACCTTCATTCCGTTTTGTCTTCAGTGATGCCCAGCTGATGGAAGCCTATAGTTCACGCTGTCATTTGGAGGATGGTGGAACATTTATTGTTTATGGCGTTCCTTATGTACGGGCTCTTCATTTTTTACTGCAACAAATAAAGAATTGGAATTATCATCGAAATAGAGAGCACATTAGCACCGTGAGGGGGGCCCTGGGGGGCGCAAGAGTTCCAAAGAGCCCCCCCCCCTAACACGCACACACACGGGTTTGAATAAATGATTCACCATCCAGGAGAGAGAGAGAGAGAGAGAGAGATTATGCATCCAATAGAACTTAGCAACTCCTGTATTATTTAGTTTGAGTTTTTCACGCGCTTTGCCTTCCCAAAATTGACATTGACTTTCATCTACCTGAGCGTTAGACCTCTCACTCTTCTTCTACAGTGGGGTAGAAAAAAGTGACAGCTTGAATACCGAAAAGGCAGTGTCTTCATCCCAGGGAAATAGGAATGGCCAAAGTAGCAGCAGCAGAATGCAGAGACGACAAAGGTGCCCCATAACTTTTTTAACCTTTGTCACGAGTGTCTTGTCTCTTGCAAATAATATTTGTTTTTGATGCGTCCGGTCAGCCGTGGATTAAACCTATTTTATAATGCTACTGCTGCGTTGTCCATTCGTGCAGAAAATAAAAGTATGTTATACTTTTATATGGTATGTAGCAGTGTGCAGTGCAAAAGCCTCATTGTTAAGTATACTCTGTTTTTGTATGAAAAGGATTATGGTAGCCCTAGGCTTACGCAGTTAGGATCATCGTTGTTAGCAGGCTTCTGTGAATGGTTAGTTCTCTATCCAGTTCTACACAGCCATCATTCAAAAGTAAACAATTTTTCTAACACCTACTGTATAGATACAGGCAGGTTAGTGATAACAAAAACCAGGTGAAAGGCACCACGTTTGGTATCAGTCTTACCTGTAACGACAAGGCAATACAAGTTATATAAATTCTGTACAGTTGGCAATTCATAGGATGTCATCATTCTGGCCGTTGCCTTGAAAACTAAAAAAAGAAAAAAATCATATTTGTCCATTTTTCCATTCACCCAGAAACCAAACCAGAAACCAAGTGCGATTAGGGCCACTGCAATACGCTGAGGCTTGGGCGATAGTTATGTGATGGCATAGTCTCTCTCTCTCTCTCTCTCTCTCATTTCTGTTTCCTGTGAAACAAAATTGACAAGCCCGTTTTGATGTCAAGTTCACGCATGCAGATACCAACAGAATCTTCAAACATCTGAGGTTTCATTCAGATTCAGGCGATAAAGAATTTCGATGTCTGTGGATGCGTGTTTCCTGAACGATTCCCTTTGTATTTGTTTTTCCTTCTAGAAGACGCTTGGGTGTGCCTACAGTTGGTGTGCAGTGAATACTGTAGGCAGGTCCTTCCTTCGGGGGTAATTTTTTTATGAGTCTCCGTGAGATTTATCTGAATAATTAACAAACTCGCCACTTATGAGAAAGCTTACTACATAAATCTGACTCGAGCAGGGAGGGCAACCATTAACAGTGTCCAGTGATGTACAGTAGGCTCTCGCCAACTTTTAATCCTCCAATTTCCTTTCCGAGTTTCTGTCCCAACCCCCCATCTCCTCCCGTCGTTCCCCCTTACTCTTTTTTTTAGTCATTTTAAAACTTGTTTATTACCACTTTCTGCTTCATTCTTGTTCTCAAATTATTGCCTTTTTTCTGTAGGATGGTATTGCCGTCAGTGCACCTTATCTGTTGCACTGTAGGCATTACTTAGGTGCTTTGCAGCGTCCCGTCAACCCCTAGCTGCAAACCCTTTCATTCCTTTGACTGACCTCCGTTAATATTCTCTTTCTTCCATCTAACTTTCCACCCTCTGCTAACAAATGATTCATAGTGCAACACCAAAAAGTTTTCCCTCGGTACACCTTTAAAACCTTTCTGCTCTCAATATTCCTTTCAGGGCTGAATGCACATAAAGATCCCAGCGCTTGGCCTTTGGCCAAAATTCTATATTCCTTCCTTCCTTCCTTTTTTCTTTTCTCTCTCTATTTTCTTAAGACTGAAACTCTGAACTCTCTCTCTCTGGCTAACGTATAGTTTCCTTCCGTGACCCTTGTAGTACTTATTGAAACTCGCTGCAATAACACTTTCTTTTGCTGCCCAGGTGAAAGAATCCGTGCTGGCATATGACCAGCTTAATCTAGTTCATTATTATAAAACGGGAGTGTGTCTACGAGGTGATCATAAAATAATCTCTCTCTCTCTCTCTCTCTCTCTCTCTCTCTCTCTCTCTCTCTCTCTCTCTCTCTCTCTCTCTCTCTCTCTCTCTCGCAAATAAGCTGGATCTTGGAAGTTACCAGTTTCCTTGAAGATCTTATTTATACGAGTCATATCGCTTGCTAATGATTTTTTTTAATGTGTCAATTGGACCTTGGTTAATTCGGTTCTAAAACTTAGTAACTTAGGTATTAAGTATTATTTTGTGGGTAGGTTGGACTGGCACCAAGAGATATACCACAATGAATTAGGAGGAATCGGTTAGCATCGTATGATGGTGAATCAGCTGCCATGTTTTGAAACGTTGAGAAGTCAGTTACTTATAAAGGTGGCCTTTCTCATGCACGGTCTTTGAAAGGTTAAGAAACTATCTCGTATCTTTCAGTACAACTCTTGATATATTTGAAGTATTCCGTAAAGGTATTTAGAACTTTCACTGTGGATGGTGACATCGATACTGAATAATGTAAAATCCTTCCTTGAGAACAATTTGTCAGTCTGAAAGTTTTTTTTATGCAGTCTAGATACATGGAAACTAATTATCCGCCGACAGACAAGAAGGGACTGATTTTCGCTATCGGACTTCGTGTGTGAGAGAGTTTTCTTTAGTGGGGTTTGTTTCAGGGGAATGTGAACAAAGCCCCCCCCCCCCACAACCCTAACTTCAACCCTCGCCTAAATCAGGTGATTTTTGATCGCATCAGTTGTGGTTCAAATGCCCGTCACACCTGAGTAGCTGGAGGGGGACCTGAAGTTATCAATGAGCTACCAAAAACAGTTTTGTCTACCACTTTTTTACGCGCGCGCGCGCACACACACACACACACACACGGAGACCTGAAGTTATCAGTGAGCTACCAAAAGTAGTTTTGTTTACCACCTTTTTACGCGCGCGCGTACACACACACACACACACACACACACACACACACACACACACACACACGCTTTTTACGCGCGCGCGCGCACACACACACACACGCTCTCTCTCTCTCTCTCTCTCTCTCTCTCTCTCTCTCTCTCTCTCTCTCTCTCTCTACAGCCTTTATATTTCTTATAATTCAACAATAGCATTATAGTTTGAACATAAAATCACATTCTCTCTCTCTCTCTCTCTCTCTCTCTCTCTCTCTCTCTCTCTCTCTCTCTCATTTGGCCTCAAAGTTATTTCTCATTTCTTTGAACAATTTTGTATTATGTATATGAGATAAATATTGCCGAAATCCAGCAGGCAATTTATTTTTAAAATTTGAAGAATTTTGAAATATTAGAAACAGAAATAAGTGGCTTCTGTTGTTTATGCATGGCAGTCAGTGACTTACTGAAGAAAAAAAAACTGTTAATTCCATATTTATATCCTACACAGTCACAAAAATGAACGTCACCTTTTTCACCTCTACGTTAAATTGCGGGCTTTAGCAATGTACCTGTCCAAGGTCTAAAGAATAGGTATTCTTTAGACCTTGGTACCTGTCAGTCATGGGTCCGTATCATTTTGGATTCGGCGACAGGAGGCGGGGTGGGGGGAGGAGGAGGAGGTGCGGAGTTGTAAGCGTGAGCTCTCCATTTCGGGTCGGTCAACTCTCCTTTGGGATTAGTTTGTTAACGCACGAAATAGACCTAAGATTGTGTATAGAGGAGAACTCCATGAAACCCAGGGGCTTGAATGAAGGTTAAGGCTGAGTGAGGTGCTCTTCTTCTTCTTCTTCTTCTTCTTCTTCTTTTTCTTCTTCTTCTTCTTCTTCTTCTTCTTCCACTTGTGGTGTAATGTCTGATCCCAGGGCTTGTGAACAGAATGTCTAGCTGGTCTCCTTTATGTTTAGAAAGTAAGAGTTTCGAAATTTCTGCTTTGAATGTAATTGACGAGACGAGGCATTGGGAGTGTGTTGGGGGTGGGGGCGGAAGAGGAGCCGTCCTCCTGCGACAGAGATTGGAAACAGGACTCCCTGGCGATGATGTGAGGATACAGGGTAATGTGGAAATGGTTTAGTTATTGAGGCCAAATGGGGAAACAGTAAGACGATGTTTTAAAAAAGTTCCTTCGGTGACCTCCTTTGAAGGAGTTAACAGTTGAAGGGTTTAACCTAACGGTTATATTTCGGGTTTGTGTCAAGAAAGCAGGTGAGTTTTTTTATTTGACTGGGAAGGAATTTAATTATATCCAGTCTTTTAACAGAGATGCATCAAGGGCCACCTTATCATGATAGGACACTCTGGTCTCGTAAGATATCTTTATTCTTTCAGAAAAGACACATTTAAGTCAGTGGTAATTTTTTTCAGGATGGGAAGGGCTACCATAGAATCCTGTCTCTTTTTAGTTGGAGATAATCCGTAATTATATACTCAGCGTTAGAGAGAGAGAGAGGAAAAGAAGCTAAGGACTGAAAGGGAGGGGTGGGACCTCCCTTCCTGCCCTGTGCCCCCTTCTCCTCTTCCTACCTCTCACAGAGAGAACGAGAGAGAGAAAGAGACAGAGAAAGGAAGAAAGAAGGAGAGAGAGAGTTAGAGAGAGAGAGAGAGGAAAAGAAACTAGGGACTGAAAGGCAGGGGTGGGACCTCCCTTCCTGCCCTGTGCCCCTTCTCCTCTTCCTACCTCTCACAGAGAGGAGAGAGAGAAAGAGACAGAGAAAGGAAGAAAGAAGAGAGAGAGAGAGAGTTAGAGAGAGAGAGAGGAAAAGAAGCTAAGGACTGAAAGGGAGGGGTTGGACCTCCCTTCCTGCCCTGTGCCCCCTTCTCCTCTTCCTACCTCTCACAGAGAGAAGGAGAGAGAGAAAGAGACAGAGAAAAGGAAGAAAGAAGGAGAGAGAGAGTTAGAGAGAGAGAGAAAGAAACTAGGGACTGAAAGGCAGGGGTGGGACCTCCTTCCTGCCCTGTGCCCCCTTCTCCTCTTCCTACCTCTCACAGAGAGAAGGAGAGAGAGAAAGAGACAGAGAAAGGAAGAAAGAAGAGAGAGAGAGAGAGTTAGAGAGAGAGAGAGGAAAAGAAGCTAAGGACTGAAAGGGAGGGGTGGGACCTCCCTTCCTGCCCTGTGCCCCCTTCTCCTCTTCCTACCTCTCACAGAGAGAAGGAGAGAGAGAAAGAGACAGAGAAAGGAAGAAAGAAGGAGAGAGAGAGTTAGAGAGAGAGAGAGGAAAAGAAACTAGGGACTGAAAGGCAGGGGTGGGACCTCCCTTCCTGCCCTGTGCCCCTTCTCCTCTTCCTACCTCTCACAGAGAGAAGGAGAGAGAGAAAGAGACAGAGAAAGGAAGAAAGAAGAGAGAGAGAGAGAGTTAGAGAGAGAGAGAGGAAAAGAAGCTAAGGACTGAAAGGGAGGGGTTGGACCTCCCTTCCTGCCCTGTGCCCCCTTCTCCTCTTCCTACCTCTCACAGAGAGAAGGAGAGAGAGAAAGAGACAGAGAAAGGAAGAAAGAAGGAGAGAGAGAGTTAGAGAGAGAGAGAGAGGAAAAGAAACTAGGGACTGAAAGGCAGGGGTGGGACCTCCCTTCCTGCCCTGTGCCCCTTCTCCTCTTCCTACCTCTCACAGAGAGAAGGAGAGAGAGAAAGAGACAGAGAAAGGAAGAAAGAAGAGAGAGAGAGAGTTAGAGAGAGAGAGAGGAAAAGAAGCTAAGGACTGAAAGGGAGGGGTTGGACCTCCCTTCCTGCCCTGTGCCCTTTCTCCTCTTCCTACCTCTCACAGAGAGAAGGAGAGAGAGAAAGAGACAGAGAAAGGAAGAAAGAAGAGAGAGAGAGAGAGTTAGAGAGAGAGAGAGGAAAAGAAGCTAAGGACTGAAAGGGAGGGGTAGGACCTCCCTTCCTGCCCTGTGCCCCTTCTCCTCTTCCTACCTCTCACAGAGAGAAGGAGAAAGAGACAGAGAAAGGAAGAAAGAAGGAGAGAGAGAGTTAGAGAGAGAGAGAGAGGAAAAGAAGCTAGGGACTGAAAGGGAGGGGTGGGACCTCCCTTCCTGCCCTGTGCCCCTTCTCCTCTTCCTACCTCTCACAGAGAGAAGGAGAGAGAGAAAGAGACAGAGAAAGGAAGAAAGAAGAGAGAGAGAGAGAGAGAGAGAGAGAGAGAGGAAAAAGAAGGACTGAAAGGGGGGGGTGGGACCTCCTTCCTGCCCTGTGCCCCTTCTCCTCTTCCTACCTCTCACAGAGAGAAGGAGAGAGAGAAAGAGACAGAGAAAGGAAGAAAGAAGGAGAGAGAGAGTTAGAGAGAGAGAGAGAGGAAAAGAAACTAGGGACTGAAAGGGAGGGGTGGGACCTCCCTTCCTGCCCTGTGCCCTTCTCCTCTTCCTACCTCTCACAGAGAGAAGGAGAGAGAGAAAGAGACAGAGAAAGGAAGAAAGAAGAGAGAGAGAGAGAGTTAGAGAGAGAGAGAGGAAAAGAAGCTAAGGACTGAAAGGGAGGGGTGGGACCTCCCTTCCTGCCCTGTGCCCCTTCTCCTCTTCCTACCTCTCACAGAGAGAAGGAGAGAGAGAGAAAGAGACAGAGAAAGGAAGAAAGAAGGAGAGAGAGAGTTAGAGAGAGAGAGAGAAAAAAGAAACTAGGGACTGAAAGGCAGGGTGGGACCTCCCTTCCTGCCCTGTGCCCCCTCTCCTCTTCCTACCTCTCACAGAGAGAAGGAGAGAGAGAAAGAGACAGAGAAAGGAAGAAAGAAGAGAGAGAGAGAGAGAGAGAGAGAGGAAAAGAAGCTAAGGACTGAAAGGGAGGGGTGGGACCTCCCTTCCTGCC
>NC_089762.1:7923546-7938546 GCF_040412425.1 Macrobrachium rosenbergii | reverse complement strand
CCCCACTCTCCCTGGAACCCCCCAAGTAATTCATACCCCCCTACCCTGAATAATACCCACACCCCTACTTCATTGTATGGCTTTGTTTCACATTACCTCTTTATTACCTTTATGCCAACAAACAATTAGCTACATAGCTCTTACAGGAAATCTGGATCATTTTCCCTATTCAGCAGCCATTGCTTGCAGTGCCATCATAAGCTTGTGCCCTAGGTCAAGTTAGGGTAAGTTTTTTGGGGGTCAGCATCCCACGATTGTCAGGTAGGTTGCTGCTCGATATTATATTTACCCTGTATCCTATCCCTTTCAGGTGGCCATTGGCAAAGAAATGTTCCTACCTATGAACAAAAGTGACAGGTTCTAATAACAATGGCTATAGCCTAGCTTACCATAACCTTTGTGAGAGAAACAGCAGTAGCCTATTGGCTAGGTCTATGTCGACAGCATAGGTTAAAAGGTTGTATAGCATTAGCAGAAGCAAAATAGACTAACTGGTAAATTTCTATCAAAACCCTCAACTTCTGTTACATATATTAGGGTAGCCTATAACTTTTAAATCTAACCAACTTTACTCGTAGCAATTTTATCACAAATTTTATGAAAATAATTGTGCTGTTGTTGACAGGAATGCATCTGTTATAATTGGAATGAACTTTTATAGCTTGGCATAACCTTCCATGGCCTAATGTAACAGTTAATGGAATTGAGAAAATTGTTGAAACATTGTCATGTGTATTTGTAGTGTAGCAGGTTTTCTCCCACTTAGTGCCAGCTCATTTGCTTTGTTCTTAAGCCTCCTGAATACAAAAGGCATTCTGAAGTATATTATAAATCTAACATTAACGAAATATTTGATAAATAACGTTAACTAATGGGACTTTTTGTAAATTCTTTGTTTCAACAGTCAAGTGTGAGGGGCCCTGAATTCTTTTTCCGGCGAATTGTGGCTGGGTATGGCAAAGATATTTTGGAACCTCTTTGTTATTTTCATCAGGAAATATGGGTAACAGGACAATGCTAAAACCTGATAGGTGCTTTTCATTTAAGTTTCACCAGTCAAGTGGGTTGTGGAATTCAGGTATTGTTTGAAAAAACTGACATTAGTTTTTAGTCAAGGCCCCTTTGATGCAAACATATAACTCTTGTTCCTTGGGTTATACTTGCTGTGCTGAATAAATTTCATGCGATGTTCAGTGTTCCACAGGGAGAAGCTGTTACTTTTCTGTCTGAATATTTAGTGCTTCCTAATTCCGTAAGCTGCCCAAAATGCAATTCACCCTTGGTATATTGGCCTTGGTATTTTTTGAAATAGACAAATTTTGAACATTTTCCAAATAATACTATGCTCTAGGTTTGGTTAGGTAGAGGGGGAATGTCCATAGGGGGTTAAAGGGACTCCCTCACCCCTCTCGTGCAAAATTAGGTTGCAACCAAATTATTCTTATTTACGGTTCCTTGTCTTAGGTTAGGTTGAAAGGTTCAAAGGGCAGAGGTATAGCCCCTTTGGCCACGTAAGGACTTGGCACTGTAGTGCACCTTAGGTTAGGTTAGGGCATAACCCTATTTATATTAACATAGAATGGCCAGGGAGGTATAAGCACCCCACAGGCCGGGTAAGGCTCCAGCACCTTAGGTTAGGTTACAAACATCCCTCTATTCACTTGTTTTGTAATTTGTATTTTCTCCCACCCAAAAACCACAGTTTCACACTGAGGTCCTCCATAATTGTAAGATACCAGAGGCCTCTAGAAGAATGTTCTGTCAAACATTCGCATTACCAAATAAGTTGTTTCCATATATATTTTCTGTTAGTGCTATTGTTGTAGAATTTTAGAACCCTTGGATCTAACCATGAAAATTTCAAGTTTTTGTGCTTATTAATCCTGCCTGAATGTAACTACTTTGTAATATGAAAATGCATTGATCATTCAGATGATGTTTATGAAATTCAGAATAGTTTTTTGTTCATTTTAGCCATTGCAGCATGACTAAGGGGAACCCCATGCTAATTTAGATTGTATTACTGGCTTTAACACACCAGTGAAATTGTACTAGCCACGAATAATTGAATTTGTCATTGAAATAGGGTGCCGAAAAGTTTTTGACATCTTTAATAATGATGCTGAGAGGAGGTTCAGTCTGAAATGTTTTAGCCCATTCCCTTCCCTCTCTTACATCCACCAGTTTCTGTCAGGAAATGTGGAAAATGCTGTTAGAGGTAATATTAAATCATTTTACTGAAAGGGGGATTGTTTTTGTACTTACCGCAGAACTGTAGGTTAGGTTAGGGAAGAGCAGGTTAGGATACAGCCCTGTATTTTATTTTTTTTTAGGTACTCTAGGTTAGACTAGGCATTGCAAGTTCTAATTATTTATATTTTCTGTGGAGCACTTTTTTTATGCTAGTGTACATTACATCATTAACCGGTTGATAGTATTGCAATGTAGATTATATAGAGTTTACCCTAAAATAATGATTAAAAAATGTTGAGCATGCAGTAAGACTACTGTATGGCACCGAATGGCATTAGCACTTACCCAACCAGACATAGCGTGCTTGCTTCAAGTTAAAATCCAAGGTGGCTAGTGTTAACACAGTTAACTGTTAGCTGTGCATATCCATATGCACATGCAAAATTTAGTATAGGCCTATATGTTGCAGGGGATATGTGAAATCCAGGGGTTTCACGAAATCCCCAGGGAATTTGTGAAACGAGCAACTTGCTTAGGAACATTTGATCCCTGAGGGCTGGTACTAAACATGGGAAAATGGTGTTTAGTACTAGGCTTTGTGGGGTTAAATGTATTTTGCCGTGTTTAGTACTAACCCCTTGGGTATCAAATGTCCCTAAGTGCATTTGATCTCCCAGGGGCTAGCACTAAACATGGTGAAACATATTTGACCCCCGTTTAGTACAACCCCCAGGGGCTAGTACTAAACGCAACGAAACAGTATAGGTAATTCACTGTTTTGCAGTGTATAGTACTAGCCCTCGGGATCAATTGTTCCCAAGTGAATTGGTCATTTCACAAATTCCCAGGGATTTCGTGAAATCCCCGATTTCACATATTCCCTGTAACATATACAATGTTGCAGTGAGGAAGGTGTGAATAGGGAAAGTGGGAATGAGTGAGGTACTATTGTATATTTCTATCATGGGAATAACTTTGTGATATAGAATACTGTATAAACATTATACGTAGGCTATATGGCCACAATAAAAGTGAAAAAATGGAATGCCAGATCTTTCACTTATAGTACAGTGAAAACATAAGATTTCAAGGAAAGGTAGTTTTAAAAACAATTAAGGTCAAAAGGGCATGTAATCTTTTTAATGCATACAATGGTAATAGCGTTGTAAGCATTAAAAAGATTTTATGCCTCCTTCTATCTTAGCCATTGTTTGTAAAACCAAGAAACCTTTGTAATCTTTCGTTTCCATTATATTTAGCGTTGTAGAAAATGCCCTAGATAAAAGTTAAAGATCTTGCACTCCATTTCTTAACTTTTTCTCGTGGCCATATACTTCATGTATCCATTTCTCTATCTGTAATTATGTATAATATATAATATATATATATATATATATATATATATATATATATATATATATATATATATATATATATATATATATATATATATATATATATATATATATATATATATATTATAGATATGTGTGTGTATATATATATAAAAAATGTTATATAAATATTTACATGTATATATACTGTATATATATATATATATATATATATATATATATATATATATATATATATATATATATATATATATATATATATATATATCATTATATATGTGTGATATAACTTAATTTATTTAGTGAATATGTAGTTGTGTCATTGTGGAATAGTATGAACTTTATTTCCTTAATTGGTGTTTAGAAATGTTATTCCCTGTCAGATTTTTATTGAACCTGCTTTTATATGGTGGCATTTCATACTACTTTGCAGTCTTCTTTGGGCAACACACACGTTGGAATTTTCCTCTTGCTTCTGGTTTCCCTGACTTAAACCCCTGAAGAGGCAGAAAGGTCAATGGCTTCCTTCAGGGTATTCTCTTAACCCTTTTTCCTCCTTAAGCTTTGTTTCTTGCTCCAGGTCTGGGCTAGTAAAGGTCATTAAGTGGATGGTAACCTTTGGAGTGTTCAGTCAGCCAAAGTGGGTACTTAGCTGAGTGGTACAGCTCAACCAGTTTGCTAGGTCCTGGTTCATTTCCGGTGTACCACCCACAAGTTCACCCTGCTCTAACTGGGTACCAGATACTCCTGAAGTCAAGGATATATACAGTATGTATATGTAATGCGTGTATAAATATATATGTTTGTACATATATGTAATGGGTGTATATATATGTATATTGTATATGTTTATGTACACACACACAAGGCAAGTGTAAAAGGGGTCTTCAGTCATGGTCTCCCTTCAGTCCCTGTAGGGTGTCGTTGTTACGCTGATAAAATCAAAATTAGAAACATGCATTTTGTTGTAAGACTGCCGTCCTCGATGACCGCTTTCTTCAAATGTACTATATATATATATATATGTTACAGTCAACACGCGTAATCAGTCATTACGCGTAATGACTGAAATTTCAGTCATCATGCGTAATGCACTTAGGGACATTTGATCCCCAGGAGCTAGTACTAAACACGGCGAAATACATTTGACCCCAGGGGACTAGTACTAAACCCGGCGAAACAGTGTAGGTGACTCACTGTTTCGCCGTGTTTAGTACTAGCTCCTGGGGTGATCAAATGTCCCCTAAGTGCATTACGCGTGATGACTGAAATTTCAGTCATTACGCGTAATGACTGATTACACGTGTTGACTAACATTATATATATATACATATATATTTTACCTGAGTCATGTCCTGAACCTTTCTGTATTAACCTGTTACTCATAAAACAAGGAAAGTCTCTGTTATTGTAAATGAAATATGAACTACCTGATATCTGCAAAATTAAGCGAAGTCTTGGCATTGCGGGATTTTGCGTTTGTCAATTTTTTTTCGTCTTAAAGATAAATTTTTTTTTATTTCGAATGTTTACGAGCCCCATATCTTTACAGTTTTTAAATTTTTAGGATTTTATGCCAATTCAGTCCGAAAGAAGACATGCGAGGTGATAAAGAGTGCTGTTTGCTCATTGATAATGTGCTCAGTCCGCACCAGTTAGGAAGCAAAACGCTTGTGACTTGAAATTTTTGTCTGTCAAACTTTTTACTGGCTGCTGAAGAGCAACAGCCCGCCCCAGCACAAGGCTGGCTGAATCTTGCCAGTACTGTAGTAGTTTCAAATGAAACTGTACTTAAAATGATTAGGTGCTTGCGGTGGTTTTATATTGATAATGATTTATAGTTATAATAATTAGGTATGTACAGTGGTTTTATAGCTATAATGATTAGGTACTTACAGTGGTTTTATAGTTATAATGGTTAGGTGCTTACAGTAGTCTTAAACAGTTTACGTGAACTGTGCATGATCATTTATTTGAAACATTATACAACAAGGCTTATAAATACAGTATGGAATAAAGATTAGCACTCTGGGGACTACAGAATTCCATCTGCTGAAGCATAGACTAATATCTGGATCTGACAGCTGCGTCATTTCAATTATTCTCATTAATCTCTTTGAGTTTCGGGGAATGAATATCCAAAAAATGCTAAGCAAGAATCATATACAATTTTATGGAAAAGGGAGGTAAAGATCCTCGTATTTTTTTTATATTTTATCATTGAATTCCCTTTTCAATATATGCAATACAACGCCTGATGTAGAGCAAAGTGGGAGACTAGCAGCAACAGTATTTGCTGATTGCTCTGAATCCAGAGGTCCACAACAACCATGACTGACTGTGAACACAGGAAGGCTTCTGCCAACACGGACCAGTGCCCAATGGCGGTCCGTATATATCGTAATATGTAAAACGGACTTAGGACTAGGCCTAACCGAAATATTAATAGGTCTACGTTTGCCTCTTTGCTAACTGCAACCAGTCTAGGAATTTCTCGGTAGAATATTCAGTACGTTATGGAGGCCTTATGCCAGCAAGGGCTTTTGCTCCTCCTCAGAGTATTGCGTACTGGTTATGTGCGAAAGGGACTTTGGACTAGGCCCAACCGACACAGACGAAATTTCAATAGGCCGATGCCTACAATCAATCTGGGATCTCTCGGTAGAATAGTCAGTAGGTTATGGAGGCCTTATTCCAGCACGGGTTCCAGCTCCTTTTAGTATCCTGTACTGATTAATGTGTAAAAGGAACTTCGGACTAGGCCCAACGAACACAGACGAAATTTCATCAGTAGGCTGATGCATCAAACTGCAATCAATCTGGGATCTCTCGGTAGAATAATCAGTAGGTTAAGGAGGCCTTATGCTAGTAAGGGCTCCTGCTCTTGTTAGTATCCTGTACTAGTAAGAGCAGCCAAGAGGAGAAGAGAGGTTGTGGGAGCCGCGTGATCGGAAAATCATTTGAAATAGATCATGGCGGCATCCCGTAGCAACCTCCACTTTGCCGGCCATAGACCGCGTGGCCATGGGTGTTTCGCTTTTATAACTTTCTGCTTCGTTGGCCGGTGAGTTGGAAAGCAAGTTTGGATCGTTTTTGCTTCGGTTTTATTGCCTATTGCATCCTTTTATCTCTCTTGTCTCTCTCTTTCTCTTACTCTTTCGTATATGCAGTGTTGGACGGAGGGTTAAAGAAAATCACTATAAAAGGAGGTACGCTTTGTGAAACTCAATACTCTTGAGAGATGTTTTCATTCACTCTTCTTGAATGTCCTTAAATTTATAAATAATTATGGCGTTTACCAACCGGGCCCGTGGAATTCGGTATCCTGCAACTATTCAGTTGTAATACACGAGGAAGAGAATTAAATACTCTTACCAGAGGAGACTTTTTCCTATCAAGGCGCAAAATGTCATTGAAAAATGTTAGTGGAATTATATATATATATATATATATATATATATATATATATATATATATATATATATATATATATAGATATATTTATTATATATATACATATATAATGTGTGTGTGTTACGATCTTGTGTTTTGAATTTTAGTCAGTGTTAGAATAAATTGAATCACAATAACGTAAAACTGAAAAAAAAAAAAATTATCAGTCATTGGTCGAGATTTGACTGTCTTTGAATTGAAGATATTCAACACTAGTGTACGTTCCCTTGGAAGAGAAAAAAAAAAAGGCTTACCATTCCAATTAAGCTTCCAAACAATAGAATTTTCATACGTGACAAGAGGTAGTACCCAAAAGAAAGAGAATTTGTAGAATGATAAAATAGAATTTTAAAAGAATGAGAATTTGTAGAATGATAAAAGATTGAATATTTGTAGAATGATAAAATAGAATTTTAAAAGAATGAGAATTTGTAGAATGATAAAAGATTGAATATTTGTAGAATGATAAAATAGAATTTTAATAGAAAGAGAATTTGTAGAATGATAAAAGAATGAATTTTTGTAGAATGATAAAATTGAATTTTAAAAGAAAATATGTAGTGATAAAATAAAATTTTTATAGAAAGAGGATTTGTAGAATAAAAGAATGAAAATTTTTATAATAACAAAATAGAATTTTAAAAGAAAGAGAATTTTTAGAATAATAAAATAGCATTTTAAAAGAAAGAGAATTTGTAGAGTAATAAAATAGAATTTTTAAAAAGAATGTATAGAGTGACAAAAAACAAACACACAGACAATAGACGACAGACTGTTCCTGGTCTGTACTGAGTACAGAAAAGCCTCAGAGCAGATTATGCACAGTGGAGCTCTGCCAAGAGGATCAGCTGGCAAGTACCCATCCCAGACGTTTAAACTTAAAAAGGCGATAGAGGAAGTTCTTGGATGGAATGTAACGCATGACTGATGGAAAACTAGCGTGACTATCTTTGACTTCCAGTCAGTCTCAGTTGAATAGTTTGAAGAATAGTTTAACTGGATAGTTTAACCAGACCGCTGCAGAGTTGAAGAACTTGGCTCTCATACGACTGGCTCGTATATAAGTAAGGTAGGGCAGTGAAATAAAAGTACGTGAAGGCTTTTATTTGAATTTTAGAAATTTTACTAAGTCATGAGTGTATGTCCTTACATGAATTGAAGTTAGCCCGGAAATTATTATTATTATTATTATTATTATTATTATTATTATTATTATTATTAACACATGAATAGAACTGACACTGAAATAATATTATTATTGTTATTAACATCAATAGAAGTTGGCCATGAAATAATAATATTAACATGAGTAGAAGTTGGTCCAGAAATTATTATTATTATTATTATTATTATTATTATTATTATTATCATTATTATTATTATTATTATTATTATTATTATTATTATTATTATTATTATATGCATTTGAATGTATTCATACAGAACGGAGCTAAAATTGGCAATATTTTGCTGAAGGAAGTGAAACTTCCGCAACACTATCCACTTCAGGCGCCTTCAGATAAGGCTTATCAGCAACACATCGAACCTCCCAAAGAACACTGCGATAATCAGGAGCATCAGGATTAAGGGACAGTAACCCACACTTTGCAAAGCCAGCTTTGATATTTTCTGGTGTCACATACTGGCAATAAACTGGCAGGCACACTTCTGCAAAGTTAACTCGTGTCAATATCTCTTGTGGGTGCTCCTTTTCCCAGTGCTTTGCAACTTTTGCCCATCCTTTCTGCAGTGGTCCAAACACTGCCACATCTAATGGCTGTGTAAAGTATTATATTAAGTTCATTTAGAGTCTTGGAAAGATTAGAATTCTTGTTTGTCTCATGGAGATTATCGTGGGGGCTGGCACTGACCCATCTGCACTTAGAGCACTTAAGACTGCGACATTTGTCTTCTGATAAACAGAAACCTACTCAAAGACATGCCTGGCCCCTTTCTCTGAAAGGACTCTTCCCTGTTTTGGTGAGAGGGAGAATCTTGTCTCATTAGAGTTGAAATTGCGTGGTGGATCTTCTAAAATATCCCGTGCATTTATTTCTGTCAAGTAATCATGAGTTGAGTGAAACCTCTGCAGCATACCTGCCGTACTGATGTTTTTTCTAGCAGAAGTCAGAGATTCTCGCGTCCTAAATGTTATGCTTGGATGCCTCTTAAGGAAAAGAGTCCACCACTTTTGTTTAGGGGTGGTGCCCATAAATGAGTTAGGTCTCTTTCTTTGCACCCCTTTTTCTACTTCTTCTTCAAGGATATCCTTGACCACATCTAATACATTCTCCTTTGCTATAGGATGGGCTCTTTTGTTGGCATAATTTGTCATTTCCAAGAACTTTTTCGTCTGCTTCTGTTAAAAGGGGTTTAGGTTTGGACTCCATTGCTCTTGTGCCAGACTCTTAGGATCTCGTGTTTCAGACCCCAACAGGTTCTATACAAAACAAGCAATTGGGCTGTAATGGCTAACGAGAGGTGACAAACAAAGGAGGGAGGAGCAGAACAAAATCAAAAAGTGACCTTAAATTAATTTATTTACAGTAAGATATATACATAATATACAGTAAGTCAGGTTCAAACTATAAAATTCATATTTATACAAAAATGGGTCAGCATTAAAAATTAACTGGTCAGTACAACATTACAAATCACGAGTCAAAAAAAAAAACATTATAAACATTAGCAGCACAATAAACAACACAAATGACCAGCACAATAATTACATTTCATAAATTCAGAGCATAAAACACAACTAGAGAAAAATACTGTTTCACAAACAAGCTTATTAATAATTCTATACCAAGCAATACTAATGAATAACACCCTGGTCATCAAATACAGTATTAAGGTCATCATTATTGTAGACCAAAATAAAATGTCATACAGTATGTAAAGAGTAAACACAACTTCCAAATCTTCGTCCTCTCAGGACGAAACCAGAATTCCTGTTGAAAGAAACATATCAATATATTAAAACCTGAAATGGTGTTAATTAACATGCATATTCAAAACAGGAAAATGCACACTGGAGAATTAAATGGGAAAGTTCATCATGTACAGTAGACATTGATCAATTTCACTGCCTCCCAACCGGGGGTTTCCCTCTAAAGTCTGGAAAAGATACAAGTGTCACTGAGCGATCTTACTTACTTTTCTATGGCCATGAATAATGTATCTTCATAGTGGCAGTTTTTTTTAAACACTGCACCAGGCTAAAAACACATATCAACCACCCAAGATCTAAGCAGTCTCCCCCATGAGTGTCTGTTCCTCTGATAATATACTATGAGGATCGCACATACACACACGCACATACCTCACTGGAACCTGGACACTTCAGGCGGCATCGGTTCAATGTTTGAAAGATCCCACTTTCTCCATGCGCTTGGATCATGATCAAATAGCTCTTTGTATCCAACTGAGCAAACTTCCAACGTAGACACAAATCCATCTGCAACGAAAGTACACTGACGGGCCAGCACATAGTTCTCCACTGCTGACCAAACATATATATATATATATATATATATATATATATATATATATATATATATATATATATATATATATATATATATATATATATATATATATATATATATATATATATATATATATATATATATATATATATATATATATACTGTATATATATGTGTGTGTGTGTGTGTGTATAAACATAAATATGTACGTATAATATGAAAATTGGTGGGCCCCATGAATTTTTCTGGATCCGCCAGTGATCTTGAGCAAACTGTTACTAAATTCTTTTAGTCTATTTCCATATCGTTGATTGAAATAGCAATGAAGTTCTATAATATTTCTTTTAGATAGAGTGGGTCCTGGGAATAGGTTTGAATTTCCTAACATTAGCAGTTATGACTTGGACCATCTTTTCCTGCCGAGAGCAGCCAGATTGGCTGAACAGCAGCACAATTATGCAGTAAATGTGCCTCGCTGTCGAACTTCTCAGTTCCAGAAGTCCTTTATTCCTCTCACTGTGGGACTGTGGAACAGCCTCCCAGAGGATGTCGTGCAATTGGAACTTCTGAAGTTCAAGCGAAGATGAGATGCATTACTACCATAAAACTATTCTTCCTGTATTTTCACATTATTTTTATTCATCGGTGTGTTAATTATCTGTATTTTTCTAATAATCGATCTCCTTTTTCTGTATTTCCCGTTACCTTCTGTTACTTCTTTCGGATGAACACCATTTTCTTTGGAATCTTGAATTTCAAGTCAGTGTCTCCTGTGAGCTTGTTCCATATGAGTAGGTTTCATCTTCTGAATAATAATAATAATAGTAATAATAATAATAAATTAGTGGCGTTTTCTTGGTATCTCTCAGAGTCCTTCCGGCAGCCCTCATTGATTGTTTATGTCTCACGCTCAGGGCCGGTCTGAGCCAGAGAGAGAGAGAGACTTAAAGCGCACGGGATCTAAGGAAACGCGTGTGTATAGCTCAGCCTTTCCACAGGCACCACAAAACAAGAGAGAGAGAGAGAGAATCTCGTTGATGATAATCATAAAATAATTTTTTTCCGATTCTCATTTTCCTTCGCTTCACGTGAAACAACGGTGCCTTTGAACATGATGATTTATTATTTATTCATATTTATTTAATCCCAGTTTTCATTAGACTTTACTCATTTTCCCTCCTTATCGTCTCCTTATCTCATTTTTTATACGCTTCCCATTAACTTATAAAACCTCTCTTAATTTTCTCTCTCCGTTCACCGAACTCTTCATTGTCAAAATGATTTTATAAACGAACTTTCAAGGGACAGAAAAGGCAAAAAATATCCGGAATTAATGAAGACGGAAATTAAAAAGCATAAGCTCCTTATGGCTGCTTCAAATCAAGTCTGGGGAACAAGTTTCACTATTCATTAAACCAATTCATAGCTAAAAAGGCTACATTACTCTGTGTGATATATGTACCCGATAGCGCCATTTCCAATGTGTTTTGATATTTTATTCCTCATCTCAATAAAAGAGAATGTTTTAGCTTTAATATACTACGTGCACTCGCACAGAATATATATATAATATATATATATATATATATATATATATATATATATATATATATATATATATATATATATATATATTATATATACATATATGTATATTATATATATATATACATATATATATACATATGTGTATATACAGTATACAGTATACATATGTATATATATATATATATATATATATATATATATATATATATATATCAGTGAGTGTGTTTGCAGTCTCGTTTCTCAACTATGTGACGAAGGCATTCATCGTCTTTCTATTGTCTCAACATGCAATTGATTTCTCTCCTATTTTCAAAAGGATCTGCAATCATCATCCTTTCGTATTTGTTGTTTAGTTATAAGGTGTGTACATACATACATACATAAATATTAGCCTGTCATTATTACAACACTAGGTATTATGCCATTTTCTAATGAACACTATATTCTTTGGAAGCTTGAACTTCCAAGTCAATGGTCCCTCTGGGCTTGTTCCATGTGAATACGGTTCATTTTCTGAATAATAATAATAATAATAATAATAATAATAATAATAATAATAAATGCGGCATCAGAGAGAAATGCATCAATCAAGTGTCTACTGCATGATTGCCACTAATTAAAATTGACAAGTTTCATTGTACAAGACAGAGCGGAATAATAATAAACGGTTATGCAACTCCCGATTTCATTCGCTCGAGACCATGACGATACTTACAGCTTCAATCTTCCAGTGGCAGGGATCGATGGAGGAAAAGATACGATTTTTTAGTGAGATGAAAAGTTTTTTTTTTTTTTTTCGCCATGACTGAAGGTAGGACGTGTAGCTGTGTTTGCCCCTCGAAAGAGAACAGCAAATTCAGTCACCACTGCTCTTGCGCTCTTACTCAACAGTTCTATCGCGTGGAAACTTCTTAAGATAGTGGGTACCAGACGCAAGTGGGAGAAGCGTGTAAAATTCAAATGGTTGTCTGCCTGCTTTGATAAAAGTTCCAAGGATGCTTTGTGGTAGGGATTTCGATAAAAATCCCTGTGTTAGCCCTTTCTTCTCTCTCTCTCTCTCTTATGAATTTGTGAATTTATGTTACACACACACACACACACAATATACACACACACACACATTATATATATATATATATATATATATATATATATATATTTATATATACATATATATATATATATATATATATATATATATATATATATATATATATATATATATATATATATATATATATATATATATATATATATATATACTTCAAAAGAAGGCATCGTGCTTACCCCCCATATAAAAATGGGAAAAAATGCACGTTAAAAACAAAGAATACTTGTATATATATATATATATATATATATATATATATATATATATATATATATATATATATATATATATATATATATATATATATATATATATATATATATATATATATATATATATATATGTATATATATTTTATTTACTTATATATATATATGTGTGTGTGTGTAATTACTAAAAGGACCTCACTCAAACTGGATGGTATCTAATGGAGTATTTATTCAGAAAAAGTTACAAGCTTTCTTGGACAAACAGTCCACATTATCAAGTATCCGTACAGTGAGCATACGGGCAGTCCAGCTGCATTTATATCCGTGTGCTGGGTACTTTTAATCCTATAATCGCCTAGCTCCTCCTGTATGACCCCCACCCCCTCGTGATCTTGGCCTATCTTTGCCCCCTTCTTCTTCCAGGTATCCGTTTTCCGTGCGTTCTCTTGCGTTTTTCCTTCGTTTCCTTGCTACTGTGGAGTATACGATTTTTCTAGATATGCTGTCTTCAAAGCCGTTTCCGGTGTTCCCAACCAGTCTGGCCACTTTGTTGGTGTTCCTATACAGAAAACTCATATTTTCCCAGTCTATTTTGTGATCATTTTCTCAACAGTGTTGGGCAACTGCCAACGTCTAATTATAATGCCTTATGTTCTGCAGGTGTTGTTTGCTTCGCTCTTTACATGATTTGCCAGTTTCGCCATAGTACCCTTCTTCACAGTCTAGACACGCTGCAATATGTAACACCCCTCTAATCTCTTCCCCCCTCTACCGACTTTTTGTTTTTAACTATTTTATTCCTAATGGTGTTTTTGTAGCTGCCTATCAATTTGAAATTATCTAGCTTTCTGTTGATGGGTGCAATAGAGTTGTTGTCCGGGACTGTAATTATTTTCTTCCCTACCAAATGTTCCTTTTCTATCCTTTCCCTCTCCCCAAAATAGTTTGTCCTTGCCTTGATGTTTGCCCACTCCCACCAATACTTAGGGTAGCCTAATCTCCTAAAACTCTCCCTCAGGTAATCCAGCTCTTCGTCTAAAAATTCAGGACTGCAAAACCTATAAGCCCTGATGGCCAACCCTGTCATTAGGCTACTCCTATTTTTATATCTACTCCTATTTTTATATCTTTCCTATAACTGGAGAACCTATGTATGTATGAATTGGTGTGTCTTCTTCCTATATACCTAAAATTTTAAATTTTCCCCTTCCCTCTTAACCAGGACATCCAAGAAAGGAATTTCTCCCTCCTTCTCTTCTTTTTAATGATGCTTAGATAGAAGATTCTCCAGGTGAGGTAGATCTGAACTATCTTGTGATGACGTTTGGTTCAAAGGTCAAAGTCCTCCACATTGTATGGGAAAGTGAGGAGCCTGCAAGGCTCAGAGCTCAATCCTTAGACTGGCAGTCTTTGGCAGACTCAAGCAAGCTAAACTGATGACCTCTGTCATCTTGCCCTTTTTATGGCAGAAAATGTGACACAGGCACAGCTTACAGTGACGACCCAAGCGTGTACCTGCAGATTAACGAGAAGAACTTTCGCCAGTAATTTGAAAATACAAAGGGGGGAGAGGGTGAGTTAGGTTTGGGCTTGGCTAGGAGGGGACAGTGATTATCTTTTCCAGGTGTTTTCCCTGGTGGCTC
>NC_089762.1:7861046-7921046 GCF_040412425.1 Macrobrachium rosenbergii | reverse complement strand
CCCATCTCACCCGCGCCTGTCCCCACACCGAGGCCCTCCCGCACCTCCACACCCACGCCAGCACCCCGAACACTCCATGGCCCGGCAACACAGTCACGGGCCGCCCTCACCATAAAGTTGCCACCTTTTATACAGGGGAACCCAACGATGTGGCTGCGCAGGGTCAAGAGCCACTTCAGGGTGGCGCATCTGACGGACGAAATCCTGCAGGCCGACACGGTGCTTAACGCCCTCCCGGAGGACGTATACAGAAAACTCGTCTCGCGGGTGCCCGAGACACAAACCCACACATACAACGTCGCGAAGAAGATCCTCCTCGAAACGTGCTCCCTACCTATCGCCGAGCGGGCCGCCTGTGCTATCGACCTCGCCGTCAACCCACAGCATGACCTCAACGCAAGAGACGCATGGAGCATGGTCGTGGACCTTCTGTCACTACCAGATTTCAACGGCACGAAAAAGCAACAGGAAATAAGCCTGTTGCGGGAGATCTACCTTCGCCAGCTCCTCCCGGAGGTCTGCACCCAGATTCCTCACCCCTACACCATGCCTCTCGACGACCTCATCGAAACAGCGCAGCACCTCACGGACTGCGTGCAGGCCACACAGCGGCTAAAAGCACCCACACAGTCGGTCAGCTCCATCCAGCTGGAAGAAGAGGTGGAGCAGGGCGTCAACGCCGTCGCCAGGAGACGTCCACCGACCCACAACAAATGGAGTTCCCCGGGCCTCTGTCGCTACCACAAGTGGTTCGGCAAGGATGCCCGAAACTGCCTGCCGCCCTGCTCATTTGCCTGTTCAAAAAACGGGGGTGGCGGCAGCCAGCAGGACAAACAGCCATGGCAACCGAAAAACCCAGGGGCCCAGAACCAGTAGGCTTCTATGTCCGCGACACCGTCTCCGGCAGGATGATGCTGGTCAACACAGGGGCCTTCAGATCGATCTTCCCGGCATCCAGGGAGGACCGCAGCCAGAAACCAGACCCGGCCACCTTCCTGATGGCCACCAACGGATCCCCCATCCTCTCCTACGGCACCAGGCCCCTGTCGATCTCCATCCTTGGCCAAAATTACTCCTGGGACTTCATCGTCGCGGACGTAGGAACCCCACTCCTGGGGGCCGACTTCCTGGCGCACTTCGGCCTGCTAGTCGACGTGAGGCATACGCGCCTCCTCGATACTGACTCCTGCCGGTCTCTCCCATTAACAGCGGGACCCAAGGCACCCACCATCAGCTCCTTCGCCCCCCACCAGTATGCACACCTGCTGACGGAGTTCCCCGAAGTTTTCAAACCCGAACTTCGACAAGTCCCCGGGACCCCAGCCAAACATGGCATATACCATCACATAACAACTAAAGGTCCCCCGACACGTGAAGTTCCGTAGGCTTCCCCCACAGCGCCTGCAGGAGGCGAAGAAGGCATTCGCAGAGATGGAACGGATGGGAATCTGCAGAAAGGCCTCCAGCCCGTGGGCCTCCCCCCTCCACATGGTGCAGAAACCAGACGGCTCCTGGAGACCTAGCGGCGACTACAGACGTCTCAACATTGCAACGGAGCCCGACCACTACCCTTTGCCCAACATGCAGGACCTCACGGCCTCCTTTCACGGAGCCAAGGTATTCACTAAATTGGACCTTCTTAAATCATACTTTCAGGTACCTGTCACACCAGAGGATATACCAAAGACCGCCATCATCACGCCGTTCGGGTCCTATGTGTTCGCCTTCTCCACCTTCGGATTGAGGAACGCTGGGGCGACCTTCCAGCGGCTCATGGACAGCATCCTCGGGGACCTGAAATTCTGCATCTGCTATGTTGATGACATCATATTTTCCAGGTCTCTCAGTGAACACCAAAGGCACATCAGGGCAGTCCTGCAGCGCCTCCAAGAGAACGGCCTCGTCGTCCGTTTTGACAAGTGCACCTTCGGCGTCCAGAAAGCAGACTTCCTGGGCCACGAGGTATCCCCGGCAGGTGTCCGCCCACTCACGTCAAAGGTAGCAGCCGTAACCAGGTTCCCAATCCCCACCTCTGTCAAGGCCGTCCAGGAGTTCCTCGGGATGGTGAACTTCTACAGGTGGTTCATCCCCGGGATCGCACACACCACGGCCCCCCTGACGGAAGTTCTCAAAGGCCAACCAAAGTCCCTGTCTTGGGGACCCAGCCAGCAGCAGGCCTTTTCCCTGACAAAGGCCGCCCTCGCCGAGGCAACCGCCTTGGCACAACAGGATCCCAAGACCCCTCTCCAGCTAACGACGGATGCCAGTAACGTAGCCTGTGGTGCTGTCCTGGAGCAGGTCATCAACGGCCCCCCCCAGCCCATCGCCTTCTTCAGCAAGAAATTCAATCCCACAGAGACCCACTACAGCACCTTCGACAGGGAACTCTGTGCGATGTACCGCGCAGTCCGGCACTTCAAGTTCCTCCTGGAGGGGACGCCCTTCACAATCTTCACAGACCACCAGCCATTGGTTCACGCCTTCACGAAGCAGGAGTACGCATGGTCTTCCAGGCAGCAACGCCACCTCTCAGCCATAGCCGAATTCACCTGCTCCGTCAGGTACCTCTCCGGCAGGAAAAACCCTGTAGCAGACGCCCTCTCCAGAGTCGAGCTGAACGCAATGCAGCTCGGAGTAAACTACCAAGACCTCACCAGAGAACAGGCCGCTGACCCAGAAACCCCAGCCTACCGCACCGCCATCACGTCCCTTAAGTGGCAGGACGTGACCCTTGCCCCCAGAGGCCCAAGTCTCCTGTGTGACATCAGTACGGGCCAGCCCTGCCCCTTGGTTCCAGCCTCACGTCGCCGCCAGATATTCGACATAATTCACGGCCTCTCACATCCCTCTGGCAGAACTACGGCCAAACTGCTCTCAAAAAAGTTCGTCTGGCACGGGGTGCAGAAGGACGCCACGTCCTGGGCGAAACAGTGCCTGCAGTGCCAGACCAGCAAGGTGGGGTGTCACACGTAGTCCAGGGTAGGCAGGTTCCCGCAGCCAGAGCGCCACTTCGGCCACATTCACGTTGACGTCGTCGGGCCCCTTCCCCCATCAGGCAGGTCCAGATACCTCCTGACGGTGGTAGACCGTTCGACAAGGTGGCCCGAAGCCACACCTATGCAAGAAGCCACTGCCAGCGTGTGTGCCAAGGCCCTGCTTTCCAGTTGGGTTAGCCGCTTCGGTGTCCCAGACCACATCACAACCAACAGGGGCCCCGCCTTCCTGTCCGAATTGTGGTCCGCCCTGGCTCAGCTGCTGGGGACCACGCATCACACCACCACGGCGTACAACCCGGCGGCCAACGGCCTGGTCGAATGGTTCCACAGGTCCCTGAAAGCGTCCCTCATGGCCCGCTGCACCGCCGAGGACTGGAAACATCAGCTGCCGTGGGTCCTCCTCAATTTGAGAACCGCCCCCAGAGCCGACGGCACCCCATCCACAGCCGAAAAAACCTACGGGGAGCCCCTTGTGGTACCGGGCAAGCTTGTGACAGAAGATCACCACACCCCATCACTGCAGAGGCTCCGCGATGTGGCCGGCAAGTTTGCCCCTTGCAAGCGCATGTACTGTACACCGGCAGGTCGGCCACCTTCACACCGCCAGAGCTGTCATCCGCCACCCACGTCTTCGTCAGAGTCAACGCCGTCCACCCGCCACTGACCAGGCCCTACAGGGGCCCCTTCCGCGTGCTGGAGTGGAACAGCAAGGCGTTCCTGCTTGCACTCCCTGGGAGGAACGACTGGGTTTCAATAGACCGCTTGAAGCCCGCCTTCCTGCAGGAGAGCACCGGTGTCACCGCAGCACCTTCCCCGCCCAGCCGCCCTTCGCCACGCCCAGGCCCCCGCAAACGGTGGGTGTGCGGCCGTCCCAGGAAGGGCCCGCCCGCATTAGCAACCCAGCACCCTCACGCGCGGGAGGCCCCTCCGTTGTCTTCGAGAAGCCGTGGTACCCTTCAGCGCCCCAGCAGATACACAGATTAGTCAAACGTGTCCCACGTCTTGAGGGGGGAGTATTTGTAAAGTCACCACATCGACGTCAGCGGAGTGCTTCGAAGGCGTCATTAATTAAGTCTCCGCTGAGCAAGATTTCTTTGGTGACTTCCCGCTTTCTTCACACTCAATTCGTCACGCCTAACGTGCCAGGTCACGCATTTTCTACCATTTCAACTTTATATGTATTTGTCCAACTGTCATAAATCATGTAGCGTATGTTTCTTTATTCGCAGGCATCAAGACTGTATCCATATTGAAGCTCTATACGTTTTTGTATTGTAAATTGTACTTGTTCGCCAAATATTATTGTTAATTGTTTTTGACCTCAGGTCACGCTCAATGTCATTGTCTTCCGTGGTTTGGCGCCAGTCGGCCGCTATATAAACTGCCTGAATCTGTAATAAACCAGCAGTAACTTTACCTGCTCGTTTCTTTTGCACCTCTTACAAACTGACCACGTTTTATGCCAAAAATATCTTCCAAAAATACATACTAAAGAGACGACTTTCCAGGTAAAAATTTCTTCCGAACTGACACACTTTTTAGGCAACATTTTCTGAGCATTAACCTCACAAAACAAGACACCTTACACCAGTAACTTATCATTCTTAAGAATTAATCCCGGACTAATACACATTCTAGGCAAAAGCTATCCAAAACCATTAGTTTTCTCGGCGGAAAAAATTGCAAACTAAGACTTTCCAGGCAAAAAAAAACAACATACTAAGTAACTGCCTTTACAACCAAAAATATATCTAACAGACTTTCTAGTATAGTAATAACAAACTGACATACTTTCTAGTCAATAAAATCACAAGCTGACAGACTTTCTACCCAATCAAATCACAGCCTGACAGACTTTCTGACTCAAACCAATAAAATCACAAACTGACAGACTTTCTAACCAATAAAATCACACTCTGACAGACTTTCTAACCAATAAAATCACACTGACAGACTTTCTAGCCAATAAAATCACAAACTGACAGACTTGCTAACCAATAAAATCACAAACTGGCTGTCTTTCTAGCCAATAAAATCACAAACCTGACAGACTTTCTAGCCAATAAAATCACAAACTGACAGCCTTTCTAGCCAATAAAATCACAAACTGACAGTCTTTCTAGCCAATAAAATCACAACCTGACAGTCTTTCTAGCCAATAAAATCACAACCTGACAGTCTTTCTAGCCAATAAAATCACAAACTGACCGACTTTCTAGCCAATAAAATCACAAACTGACAGTCTTTCTAGCCAACAAAATCACAACCTGACCGACTTTCAAGCCAATTAAATCACAAACTGACAGACTTTCTAGCCAATAAAATCACAAACTGACAGTCTTTCTAGCCAACAAAATCACAAACTGACAGACTTTCTAGCCAATAAAATCACAAACTGACAGACTTTCTAGCTAATAAAATCACAAACTGACAGACTCTCTAGCCAACAAAATCACAAACTGAGAGACTTTCTAGCTAATAAAATCTCAACCTGACAGACTTTCTAGCCAATAAAATCACAAACTGACAGTCTTTCTAGCCAATAAAATCACAACCTGACAGACTTTCTGGCCAGTAAAATCACAAACTAACAGACTTTCTAACCAATAAAATCACAAACTAACAGACTTTCTAACCAATAAAATCACAGACTGACAGTCTTTCTAGCCAATAAAATTACAGCCTGACAGACTTTGTAGTCAATAAAATCATAGCCTGACAGACTTTCTAGCCAGTAAAATTACAGACTGACAGAACTTCTAGCCAATAAAATCACAAACTAACATACTTTCTAACCAATAAAATCACAAACTAATGGACATTCCAACCAATAAAATCACAGACTGACAGTCTTTCTAGCCAATAAAATCACAGCCTTACAACTTTCTGTAAGGTGAGGGGGAGAAGAAGGTGGTGAAAAGGAAAAGCGTGAGAATTCAGCAGGTGTTGAATGGATGTTTCCTGAAGCCTTTATCTGCCGGTGGAGGGCGGAGAACTTCGTCGGGATAATAACCGGCAGGAGGCTGAGGGGTGGTGGGTTTCCTCTTTCCAAAACGAGCACTGGTGCCTCTTGGTAGTTGCGAGGACGTCAGTTACTTGCAGCAGTCGAGGAATAACCAATTAAGCAGGGGTAGAAGAACGGCTAGTGCTTAAGCCTTGAACTACAATAAGCACTGAATGAACGAAAGTGGCCCAGTGCCAGGCAGTCTAGATTTAATAGAGCAAATAATTGTCTCCACTGCTGCATTCTCACTCTTTTGAAAAATGGACATTATGTATTTTGGAAGCTTGCTTAGCAATTTGTTGATATTTTGGCATGCTTCTTTTGAAGGGCCTTATGAATAATAATAATAATAATAATCAAACATTTTTTTCTAATTTCAGGTAAACAGCTCCTCTGAATAAGATAATTTGCAGACTGCAGGAGTGACCAACAGAAGGCCCCTTGAAGAATACTTCCTTGAGACTGAAGTCATGGTGAGAATGGGTGCTTATATTCACTCGATTATTTTGGAGTCACAATTCCCTTGGTGAGAGTTTCATGATCTGTAGTGTTACAGGGTTTTTGCATATAGGAACACTGATGCCTCATCTCTCACTGAAGTTCCAAGTGGGACTAATTTTGTGGTGGTGAGTGAAATGATTCACTACTAATAGTGAGATCATGTACAACAATCTGCTGAAAATCGTGTTTACCAGAAATAGCTGGTTAAGTATATGATGTATGATATATAATATAATGTCTGATGGATGTTGCAGTTTTATGACCGGCTGTTACATGAAGATCTGCTAGTCTCTAAAATGACGTGGGAGCGGATTTTGGGCTTTAGATATGATCACATATGAGACAAAAGGTTCAGGGAATAATAATTATCTGCCGTCCTCTGTTCTCTTGCCGTCATTTTTTTCATCAGTAGTTCTCTTCTTTATTCCAATTATCGGAAAAACCAGTGGAGAAAATCGAGGAGGGCTGAAGGCCATGTCTGCTACCTGTCTGTCTCCGTGATGTCTTGAGGGGAATAGGAGGCCTATTCCCATTTCATGCAGAGGTAAGAAGGAGCTTTCTTGCCTTGAGATTGTATTAAAAAAAAAAGTAGTACCAGTCTGTGGTGAGAGTTTGGCGTGTCTAAAAACGAAAACACACGTTGCCATATCTTCAAGTTCTCTGTGGAGGCAGCCAAAGTCAAAGTTCTGTATTTCTTACTAATCCCCCAAGGGAATCATTACCCTAAAGTCAAAACCTATGTCCTGTACAGATTATCCTTCTTTCAGAGTATGGTGGGGGTTGGGGGGGATGCCCCCTCCAATTGTCTTAGAAGGGTTCGCTGGTATAAGTTTATTTTTCCTTTATTCTAATATTTATCGTATAGTGTCTATTGGCATTAAAACTTCAGAGTTATGAAACAGTTCTTTTTATTCTTCAATTAACTTATTAACAATATCCAAAAGAGACAAAACTAAAGGGAAATCACGGATATGATCAACAAATTTCATACACTAATAATTTCTTTATTTTTAGAAACATTCAAGTAATAAATACAGTATATCTAATAAATAATAATGATAATGATACACTTTATTTAAGCTCGTGATCATGTGCATCTTCAGTGGTTTACAAAGAGAACAGTACAGAGCAGCGTAAAAAGACAAAACAAATATGTATATATATATATATATATATATATATATATATATATATATATATATATATATATATATATATATATATATATATTCTTCTTCCCAGCTTGTTCCCATTTTTATATGGGATCGCTGTTTCGGATGAGCCGTTTCCATCTATTTCTGTCCTACGCTTCTGCCTCATCAATTCCCTTCTCACGCAGGTCTCCCCTCACACAGTCCTTCCATCTCTTTCTTGGTCTCCCTCTTCTTCTTCTTCCCTGGACCTCCATCCCCATAGTATGTCTACCAGCATGGTCCTCATCTCTCTCAACAGGTGTCCACACCATCTCAGCCTCCCCTCCTGCACTTTCTTTGATATTTCCACCACCTTGGTCGACCCCCAATGTAATCATTTTGGATCCTATCCTCTCTCGTCACCCCAGCCATCCACCTAAGCATTCTCATTTCTGCCACATCCGTCTTCTTCTCCTCTGTCTTTATCAAGCTTGCTGTTTCCGTGCCATACATCATTGCTGTTTTTACCACTGTCTTATGAAATTTTCCTTTTAATCTCAGTGGTACTCTTTTGTCACAAAGATCTCTGGAAGCCGCTCTCCAGTTGTTCCAGCCTGCCTGTACCCGATGTTTTACTTCTTCCAGCAACTAAGGATTCCAAATACTTAAAATTATCAACTCTCTTTATTGGTTCTCCCCCAAGCTGAATACTTTCCCTATCACCCCCCTCATTGGTGGTACACATATATTCTGTCTTAGATCTACTTATTCTCATTCCTCTGTCCTCCAGTACTTGTCTCCATCTTTCCAATTTCATTTCCAGATCTTTCCTGCTCTCTGCGCACAGGACAATATCATCCGCATACAATATGTTCCACAGCACTGCCTCCCTTACTTCCTCTATGATAACGTCCATCACATGTTAAAGATAAATGGGCTGAGCCGACCCCTGGTGTAATCCTACTCTCACCTCAAAACCCTCCGTCTCCCCAACACTGCTCCTCATCTCCTGTATCAATCGCATGTACTTCTCTGGCACCATCCTCTCCTTCAGGCTCCTCCGTACCTCTTGTCTCGGGACTCGGTCATAAGCCTTTTCAAGGTCAATGAATACCATTTTTAGGTCCCTTTGTTTTTCCCCGAATTTCTCCATTAGTTGTCTCAGACAAAATATACCATCTGTTGTTCCCCTTCCCTTCATAAATCCCATCTGCTCTTTACCTATTTCTACTTCTTCTCTTAGTCTGGCATCTACCACCCTTTCCAGTATCTTCAAAGTGTGGGAAATTAGTTTAATACTCCTATAATTACCACACTCTTGGACATCTCCTTTCCCTTTGAAGATTGGGATCAGTATTCTCCCACGCCACTCATTTGGTATCTTTTCCTGCTCCAGGATCTTTATCATAAGATTGTAAAGTATATCCACTCCTTCATTCCCTAATGCCTTCCGTGCCTCCACAGGTATCATGTCTGGTCCGGTTGCCTTCCCATTCTTCATCCTCCTCAGTGCATCCAGCACCTCTTGCTTAGAAAACCTCATCATCATGCCAATGTTCACCTGCCCATCCCCTCTTATTAGCCTATTATTTTCTTCATTTAACAGCTGTTCGAAATTTTCTTTCCATCTCTTCACAATGTCCTCCTTTCTAAGTACTACCCCATCTTAATCTTTATTTGTTTAATATGTGTAATATCTTTAGTGCTCTTATTTCTAGCCTTTGACAGCCTGATCATCTTATTTAAACCTTCCTTCATCCCCAGCTCATTATATTCCTATGATTATGGGTACAATTTCCACTGGCATATCCCATATCCTTCTGATTTGTATTTCAGGTCTTAATATTTATCAATTTTTTCTCTTTCTTTCTCATCTACTCTGGTGCCCCATGGTATTGCGACATCAATGAGTGATACTTTCTTCTTGATTTTGTCAATCAACGTCACGTCTGGTCTACTGGCACAGATCACCCTATCTGTTCTGATACCATAGTCCCAGAGGATCTTTGCCTGATCGTTTTCTATCACTCCCTCAGGTTGGTGTTCGTACCACTTTTTGTACTGGTTCTCTGCAAGTGCTGGATATTCGCTTGTTATGTGGTTTATGGTCTCGTCTTTCATATTGCACTTCCTGCGTATGGATGAGATGTTATTTCCATCTATTGTTCTTTGAAGATATCTGGTTCTTAGGGCCTGATCTTGTACTGCTATTAGCATTCCTTCTGTTTCCTTCTTGAGTTCTCCCCTCTGTAGCCATTGCCATGTTTCATCGCTGGTTCATTGTTTGGTCTGTCTCATGTACTGTCCAAGCATTGGTTTTTTGTGCCATTCTTATGTTCTGTTTTTTCATTCTCCTGTCTCTGTATATTTCTGGGTCCTCATCAGTTTTTATCAGTCCTTCTTCCCATACACTCCTTAGCAACTCGTCTTCTCTGATTTTCAGATATCGCCCCAGTAATCTGCTCGCGATGTTGACACAGTCCTCTATGCTTAGTAGTCCTCTCTCCTCTTCCTTTCGTGTTATGTATAATCTGTCCATATTTGCTCTTGGGTGTAGTGCTTTGTGTATTGTCATGTGTTTCCTAGTTTTCTGGTCTATGCTGCAGAGTTCTGCCTTCATCCACTCCACTACTTCTGTGCTTTAACTGATTACTGGTACTGCCCATGTGTTTATGGCTTTCGTCATGTTTCTGCCATTGAGTTTTGACTTGAGTATCGCCTTAAGTCTCTGCATATATTCTTTCCTGACTGTGCCATTCATCTCATGGTGTTTTATATCCTCTCCTATTATTCCCAGGTATTTGTATCCTGTCTCATCTATCCATTTGATGCTATTCCTGTCTAGTAATGTTCTCCCTTCAGTCCTATGTCCCCAGATACAATCCTTACAGTCTGGATTAGGTATCTATTTCCTTAATGCTCTTGCCATACAGCTTGATGTCGTCTATGAACTTCAGATGGTTAATTCTGTTGCCACCTTTCGAGTTGGTACCAAGCATCCGTCTTCTGCAGTACTTCTGTCATGGGAATCAGCTACTACAAAGAGTAGTGGGGACAGTGAGTTGCCTTGAAAGACCCCTCTCCTAGTCTTATCCCAGAGCTTGTAAGAACAGAACTATATTCCATTGCGCACTGTATTTTTTATGAAGCTGATGGTGTTTTCCTCTGCCCCATATATTTTCAGGCATTCTATTAGCCACGTGTGCAGTATCATGTCGAAGGCTTTCTTGTAGTCAATACATGCCATGTGTAAGTTGGTTCTCCTTCTCTTACTATTCTTCATTACCACTTTGTCTATCTTCTGTGCCCCTACACTTCCTTCTGCAGCCTTTCTTTTGGTGGAGGATGGTGTTTGTATCCTCTACGTAGTTGTATAGCCTTTCACTGAGGATACCTGTTAATAACTTCTGCATTATTGATAAGCAGGTAATAGGCCTGTAGTTACTTCATATATTTCTCTTGTTTGTTGTCTTTCTGTACTAAGGATGTTCTCCCTGTGGTCATCCATTTGGGCGCATGGTGGTTGGTGATACAGTGCTCGAGCTGTTCTGGATCTGGGGCTTTCCAGTTGAGCATTTTCTTTAGCTGGTGTCTGACTGTGTCTGTCATGATCTCGGAGATTCTGTTTTACTCACCCCAATTCTTCTGCCTTGACTTCCTGGAGCCATGTTGCATGTTTGTTGTGTGATACCGGATTTCTCCTGGTGGTTATCTTCCCCTCTTAGTTGGCTGTATAGTCTTTTCTGGTTGATTCTGAAGAGTTTGTTCTGTTGGTATCCTTTATCCCCATTCACGTATCATTGGATCGTAGGTGCTTTGGCTTTAAGCCTCTGTTTTATATCCTCTATTGTGTTGTTTAGTCCCTTCCCCTGTACTTTGTATTTCTCATTCAGCTCCTCTCTTGTTTCCTTGCTTCTTAGCCTCTTTTCTGCCATCTCCTTCAGTTTACTCAAGTCAGATCTCATTGCCATGATTTGTTTTTCCAAATGCCTTTTCCAAGGGGGTTGCTATTTTGGTTTCTGTTGGGTTGGTTGTGATGGTGGTGTTGGTGTTTGATCCCCAAGAGTTCTACTACTAGTCTTGCTCCTGCATATGCCAGGTTATATGTTTCTGTGATACTGGTGGTGTATTAGTCTCATTTCATTAACATCACCTGTTTTCTCCCTTAGTTTCTTTGTGTTGTAAACTTTCATGGAGGGAATCTTTGTTCTTTCTATATCTGGCTTCATCCATCGTCTGATCTTTTCCACCCATTCAGACCTCTCTGTTACATCTTTGGTATTTCCTCGTGCCATCGTTTGGTAGCTCGTCATTCCTGTCATCTTCTGTGGTATCGTCTCTTAGTTTGCCTTCTTGTCCTTCATTGCTGAGTATTATTTCTCTTTCTGTTGTGGAGAGCCAGTTCTTTTTCTTTATGTTTCTTACTTGGTCTGCCAGTCTCTGTTCTGTTTGAGGGGTGTCATTTCTCTCATTCGAGATGTTGACCAATCTTCTGTATCCTCTTTCTGTCGGGTTGCTTCTGATGTAGCATCTCCACATTTCCTTATTTTCTTCGCTTGTCCATTTCTTCTTCTGGTTTACCGCTGTAGCTCCTGCCTCTGGTTGCTTGTTACTGTCATTGTGGTGGTCAGTTGCTGGATGACAACCTCCAAGTACCTGACCACCCTCCCCGTCGACTGGGCGGTATACCTGACTGCCAGATGAAGCTCCTCTGTTGCCAGAGGTTCCATTTACGTTGTTGTCATTTAACCTTTCATTTCTTTCCATCGTAGCTGAGTTTTGCTATTTACCCCACAGCTGGACCGTACCCCATCAGGAATAGGTACTCATTTACAGCTGAATAGACTGAGGAAACTGTGGTAAAGATCCTTTCCCAAGGAATCAGCACTGAGGAGAGCGGTCACCCTTCCATCGACTGACCAGCCCAATGTTGCTCAACCAGTCCATTGATGAACTAAACCACTCGGACAAGGCACCCATATTATTATTACTGTATTATTATTAATATATATATATATATATATATATATATATATATATATTTTTTTTTTTTTTTTTTTTTTTTTTTTGGTCTATCACAGTCATCCTATTTGACTGGGTGGTTTTTATAGTGTGGGGTTCTGGGGTTGCATCCTGCCTTCTTAGGAGTCCATCACTTTTCTCACTATGTGCACTGTTTCTAGTAGCACACTTTTCTGCACGAGTCTTGGAGCTAATTTGGCATCTAGTTTTTCCAGATTCCTTTTCAAGGATCTTGGGATCGTGCCTAGTGTTCCTATGATTACGGGTACAATTTCCATTGGCATATTTCATATCCTTCTCATTTCGATTTTTAGGTTTTGATACTTATCAAAACCTACTCTGGTGTCCCATGGTATTGCAACATCAGTGAGTGATACTTTCTTCTTTATTTTGTTAGTCAACGTCACGTCTGGTCTGTTGGCACGTATCACCCTATCTATTCTCATACCATGGTCCCAGAGGATCTTTGCCTGATCGTTTTCTATCACTCCCTCAGGTTGGTGTTCATACCACTTATCACTGAAAGCTAGCTGGTGTTTCTTGCACAGGCTCTAGTGGAGGGCTTTTGCTACTGAATCATGCCTCTTTTTGTATTGGTTCTCTGCAAGCGCTGGACATTTGCTTGCTATGTGGTTTATGGTCTCGTCTTTAATTTTGCACTACCTGCATATGGGTGAGATGTTATTTCCATCTATTGTTTTTTAGATATATCTGGTTCTTAGGGCCTGATCTTGTGCCGCTGTTAGCATTCCTTCTGTTTCCTTCTTGAGTTCTATCTTCTGTAGCCACTGCCACATTTCATCGCTGGCCAGTTCTTTTGTCTGTCTCATGTACTATCCATGGATTGGTTTTTTGTGCCATTCCTCTGTTCTGTTTTTCATTCTCCTGTCTCTGTATATTTCTGGGACTTCGTCTACTTTTATCAGTCCTTCTTCCCATGCACTCCTTAGCCACTCATCTTCACTGGTTTTCAGATATTGCCCCAATAATCTGCTTGCGATGTTGACGCAGTCCTCTATGCTTACTAGTCCTCTCCCCACTTCCTTTCGTGTCATGTAAACAGGCAGTCCCTGGTCTACGACGGGGGTTCCGTTCTTACGCCGTGTCGTAAGCCGAAAATCGTTGTAAACCGGAAAATTGTTGAAAATCGTCAAAAATCCTAAGAAAACCTTACTTTTAATGGTCAGGGTATATTGAAAAGATGTAAACTGCATTTTTATTGAGTTTTTCATCAAAAAAAACCTCCAAATTTTTATTATTCTGCCATTTTAGAGCCATATTTCTTCCGTTGGATCTGCGTACGACGCATCGTAACCCTGGAAATAATTTCTGATGAATATATCTGAAAAGCGTCATAACCTCGGAATGTCGTAAGCCAGACCCGTCGTAAACCGGGGACTGCCTGTAGAGTGTCCGTATTTGCTCTTGGGTGTAGTGCTTTGTGTACTGTCATGTGTTTTCTAGTTTTCTGGTCTATGCTGTGGAGTTCAGCCTTCATCCACTCCAGTACTCCTGCACTTTAACTGATTACTGGTACTGCCCATGTGTTTATGGCTTTCATCGTGTTTCCCGTGCTGAGTTTTGACTTGAGCATCGCCTTAAGTATCTGCATATATTCTTTCCTGATTGTGTCCTTCATCTCTTGGTGTTTTATGTCTCTCCTATTATTCCCAGGTATTTGTATCCTGTCTCATCTGTTTGATGCTATTCCCATCTGGTAGAGTTATCCCTTCAGTCCTTGTTACTTGCCTTTTTGTATGTTGACCAAACTCCATTCATATGTTCCCAGATACAATCCTTATAGTGTGGGTTAGGGTATCTATTTCCTTGATGTTCTTGCCATACAGCTTGATGTCGTCCATGAACATCAGATGGTTAATTCTGTTGCCTCCTTTCTTGAGTTGGTACCCAGCATCCATCTTCTAAAGTATTTTTGTCATGGGAATCATGGCTACTATGAAAAGTAGTGGGGACAGTGAGTCGCCTTGAAAGTACTGTATTCCAGTTGCGCACTGTTTTCCTCTGCCCCATATATTTGCAGGCATTCTATTAGCCACGTGTGCGGTATCATGTCGAAGACTTTCTTGTAGTCAATCCATGCCATGCTTAGGTTGGTTCTCCTTCTCTTACTATTCTTCATTACCATTTGTCTATCAGGAGCTGGTCTTTTGTGCCCCTACACTTCCTTCTGCAGACTTTCTTTTGGTGGTCTTTTGGTGGGGGATGGTGTTTGTATCCTATAGGTAGTTGTATAGCCTTTCACTGATGATACCTGTTGGTAACTTCTGCATTATTGGTGGCAGGCCTGTAGTTACTTGCTGTATTTCCCTTGTTCTTGTCTTTCTGTATTAAGGATGTTCTCCCTGTGGTCATTCATTTGGGTGCATGGTGGTTTGTGATACAATGCTCAAGTTGTTCTGCTATTCATGGGTGTAGGGCCTTGAAGTTTTTGAGCCAGTATCCATGGACTTCATTGGGACCTGGGCCTTTCCAGTTAGGCCTTTTCTTTAGTTGGTGTCTGACTGTGTCTGTCATAATCTCAACCAATCTTCGTTTTATTCTCCCCATTTCCTGTGCTTTGATTTCCTGGAGCCATGTTGCATGTTTGTTGTGTGATATTTAATTGCTCCGTATGTTTTCCAGAGTCTCTTACTTGGTTTGGCTTCAGGAATTTCCTAGTGGTTGTCTTCCCCTCTTAGTTGGCTGTGTAGTCTTTTCTGGTTGATTCTGAAGAGTTCGTTCTGTTGGTATCCTTTATTCCTGTTCATGTATCATTGGATCTTGTGTGCTTTGGCTTTAAGCCTGTTTTATATCCTCTAGTGTGTTGTTTAATTCCTTCTCCTGTACTTTGTATTTCTCATTCAGTTCCTCTCGTGTTTTCTTGCTTCTTAGCCTCTTTTCTACCACCTCTTTCAGTTTACTCAAGACAGATCTCATAGCCATTTGTTTTTCCGGGCGCCTTTTCTAAGGCGGTTGCTGTTTTGGTTTCTGTTGGGTTGGTTGTGATGGTGGTGTTGGTGTTTGTATCCCCATGAGTTTTGCTACGAGCCTTGCTCCTGCATATGCCAGGTTATTTGCTTCTGTGATACTGGTGGTGTGGATTAGTCTCATTATTTCATTAACTTCACTTGCTTTTTCCCTTAGTTTCTTTGTGTTGTAGGCTTTCATGGAGGGGATCTTTGTTCTTTGTTCTTTCTGTATCTATTACATACAGATATAGAAAAAACAAAGATTATTATTATTATTATTATTAATAACACTTGATAATTTAAAATAATAAAAAAATATAAATATAAAAAAATCAATACTAGAAATAATCAATTAGCAAAAAGCAATCTGCTTGCTCTTCTGGTTGATGCACCCAGAGATTCCCCTTTGACTCACTCTTCTCTAACAAGTGTCATACATGAGGTCTCTCTGGTCAGAGCTACTCAGTCCTTGCAGTAAAACAAGCCTACTGCTCTGCCTTGAGCCAGATGTTCTGACTGAAGGGTATAAACTTCTCTTCTTTGGTAGTTGTCTATGCTTCTAGAAACTTCATACAGTCTTGCCCACCTCAGGAGCTTTGGCTTCCAGAGTGAGATGTATGGCTTGCATCCTCTACAGCTTAATGCACCACAGAGCCCTTGGGAGAGGCCTCAGAATGAGATATCGTCCTGAAGACTTTTTCTGTTGGCCTTAGCCTCACTGTAGCATGTAGGCAAGCTGAACAGCCTTTCTTTTCCTTACCTCATTCTTGAGGGTTGGGATCCCTCTCATTCTCACTGTTCATGATTTTGTGTGGAAACCTAAACCCCATTAGATTCTTCCAAGAGATCTACGAACTTCCTGGTTCACCCCCGCTTGGATTTTATGATTGGGGAGCTAGATGAGATGGCACAAGACTAGAGGTTGAATGGGCGAATGACTCTCTCTCTCTCTCTCTCTCTCTCTCTCTCTCTCTCTCTCTCTCTCTCTCTCTCTCTCTCTCTCTCTCTCTCCTTACTTTTTCTGCTGGCCAAGTATGTGCCAGATGGGACATGATGTAGGTATGAAATGTAACTCTTATCTCCTTTCCCTTTTAACAAGGGGAGTGGAGTAAAGCCAGCTGCCTTTTGACTAGTAGTATCATATCTTTACACAGCACTTGGCTCTCCAGAATTTTTCTTGTGTGAGAATAGAGAAACTTCTCATTCTCCCAGTGCCAGATTGTATAATAGGTTACTGGAGTCATTGGGCCCTTGCTCATATTCATAACTGGGAACATGACATTTCTGGGTGAATATTCAACTTGCCAGTCGGCTGAGAGGTTATCCTCCCACCTATGAAGTGGGTTTCCTACATAAAAAGTGATAGTTTGTATTTAAATACCATAGGAGCAAATGCCAAATTTTTAGTCTTTTATATTTTTCTTAGGTATACAAACCAAGGCCTACAAATTAATCTCACCTCTATCATCCCACATAGTTCTGGATCCTGGCTAATGGCAAGTTGTTGAGGATTTTCCCCAACTGCCCCCCTACCACCAATTAACCACCTTGTTACCAAGCTTTAATGACTATTTCTAGTGTGCATTAAAGAATATACCCACATAAAAGGCTCTAGTTTGTACACCAAGGAAAAATACAAATTACTTGAAAAATTTGGTTTAATTTAGCAAATATGACAAGTGGCTCCCTGACTAAGGGATGAATTGCTCACCTATGGCTACTGATTCACTTAGTTACAAAAGCAATTCATGTTTTGCATTTGCAACTTTGATGGAGTAATGACATAAGCAAATGTAGCAGGTTTGCAATTTGTAAGACACCTATACTGAATAGTGATACTAAGTTATTAGATGGACTAACATTTATTCATTAATATATGTAAACAACATACACAAAAACAAATTATACTGAAATAGGTGAATTATGATCCAATTTTCTTACAAACTAATTCAGTACTACTCCCATCAATAAAAAGTTGATTAAATCAATGCAAAATAAAAATGACGTATTTTTCAAGGTAAAACATAACTATTACAATCAACATATTGTAAGAAACCCTGTTCACACATACTAAGAAAATTTAGTAGACATAACAATACAAAAGGTTCATCCATTACACAATGGCAATAAAAATGTTGCAAAAAGTTATAAGAAAATCATGCATTCCACATTGTGCACCTGCAAGCATCTACATCTCATCTTGCAGCTACCATAAAGCTCTCAAAACTTCACACCAAATTTATAAAATGTGACAATAGTAAAATATTTGTTGTGTTCTACCATTTTAAGAAACTATATACATGATTTGTACTTCAAAACCAGTATCCACAAATATACACTGTTTTATACCAAAGAAATGGTGGATATTCTGTATGTTACCTACATAAAGCAATAGAATTTATTCTTACTGGTATTTTAACAAGAATATGGTTAACTAGAATTCTTGGAATTCAGTATCTTCTCCAAACTTTGAATTCTCAGAATTCAATATGTGGTGAGTAACATTTTAAACTAGTTTTCTAAAAATGAACTCTTGAACTTCTACTATCAACACAGACTGTAGATATATAATGAGATTTTCATGCATTATAAGAATGCAAAAAATACCATAACATAAACATACAAATAGTAAATGTGAACAGTTACAGATAAAATCAACTGGTTCATGACCTAAAGAATCAGAAAATTTGCATCACCTCTTTATATGGCCACTGCAGTACAGAATTTAGAAAATAAACATAGTACAGTATTTCTTTAGCCACATGACTTACCACTACAAACTTCTACAAATACACTGACTTCAGCCATGTTATATAAAAGTATTTATTATGTGCATGATAAACTACCAATGTAATGAACTGTTACTCGCAACTTGCACGATCATTAACATACTTCTTCATATTTAACTGATTTGGAACCATTTCTGTACATATAAAAAAGAAACTCAAAATGACATGCACATTCTTAAGGAAGGGTTCCAAATTCAAAATCTGAACCACCTAGTGCTACTGTCTATCCTGGATCCTTACAAAATATATAAGGAATTATCATTATCATGTTAAAACTAGTTTATCATGACCAGTGATTCACATTCTAAAATCATTTACATAATGAAAATAGAAAACTGGACAAAGATATGTTAAAAGTTAGACAGCTACGTGGTGCAATCAAAAGGAATGGATAAAAAGTCATAAGAGGAAAGCAATGCAACTGCAGGCCAAAGAAACTTTGCAAATTCTTCCCTGTGGTCTCCACAGTGCTGCTGTACAAGACATACTACAGGAATATCTAACAATTAACAACAAAACAATCAATGGTGGGAGGGGGATGAGGAGAGAACAGTTATGCCAACAGACTGCATGAAGTAAAATATAACAAATTCTCAAATTCTAGGTCTATTATGTTAAATATCTGTCCTGATTATATTTATCACCTATTCTTTATCAATTTTCTACTTTTTTTAAAACTATGCTTTGATATTACATTACTAAAAAATTACCCCCCGTTCTTACATGTAAAGGTGAGGCCTTCCATAGGTTGGAGGTATCCCTAACACTACTGCAGCATATGCTAATCTTACCCAACACAGGCAGTACTGCCTTGCCTAACTTGTGAATAAAATTATTTACTTTACTGGTACTGTAAAAGGAATTATCATCAACAAAAGTATCAGCAACATTCCCCGGTACCAGCTGACCCATCATCATAACTAAATATGCCTTAACACATTCCTATCCATATTCAAGGAGAAACTCCAGAAGAAAGAAATACAGTCTACCCATAATTGAAAGGAAATAAAGGGTAAAATAGTAACCAGTAAACATAACACAAAGACCACACAATAAACATGACCATCATATGAAGCACCAAATCATCATTCATATGCATACACCAGCTTGTTGACGCACGCTACGTGTGCCGAAACCGGGGCCTGCTGTCTCCCTTACCCTCCTGATCCCCTACCTACCCCGGCCCCACCCGGGGCAGACAAACAGGTTTGCAGGAGGAGGGTAGATGTCTCCCCTGCCCTCCCGTTCCCCCTACCTGCTCCGTCCCCACCCAGGGCAGACAAACCAGTTTGCAAGGGGTGGGTGGCTGTGTCATGTCTCCCCTACTGTTACCCAGGGGAGGACAAACAAGATCAGATCCTCTCAGATTTTATCATTATAGATACTAGAAATGTAAAACATTCAACCAGGCTTACCAAACTAATCACTGGTCTAATAATTCACTTCTGTTTCTTATAATTAACAACCAATTTGCTATTTCATGCAAAACACTGGTATAAATAATGGCAAGCACTAACAAACCACCAAATCAAGAAACTGCTGTTTGCCGATGTTAGTTATTGTACCTATCGTATTGCATTAAGGGTGTTGACTTGTTCAAAACTTACTAATTCTCAATGGTAACTTTCAAAAGAAACAAATACTATATATAACAGGCAGGCTGCAAAACATTTTGCAGTGGGTGAAAGCAACCTTCAAAAACTGGTAGTGTCACACCTTTACTTCATTTAAAATTTATTGCATCTATAAATAAATGTAAGCTGCATTTTTTAGCCAACCTCTGTTAATTTACAAAAAAAAGTATCTGAATTATATTTCATTTAGCAATGAATGCCAATGATATTTGTAAAACTCAATCAACTGATGATTTTAAGATTTTAAATATTAACTGATAGCTAATGGCACATGATTGCATTGTGCACATTTTATAATACAATAATACAATAACAACACAGGCAATATAACTGGATGCAGTAAGACATTTTTTCTAGTTATCATTATTTCAATTACAACAGTACTATGTGCTGTATTTGACTTCCGCAAATGAATACGGTCAGTGTGACAGCCTAATTGGGGCTGACAGTTCACACACATTTTGACGGCCTACTCAATAGGTCTGCTATGTCGCACCCAAACTCAGGATGACTTACTTCAGGCATTGGCGCACAAAATGAACCTTATGACTGATACTACCCTCCACAGGAGAAAAAAATTGGATTTTAGAATTACAGATACAGGATTGTAAACCTCTATACTGAAACCTTTTGTCCTGAATATACCCTGCTGAATAGTGAAGGTGATACGGCAGCAGACCACTTAGGGCAGTTATGAGCTCACCAATTCCCATGAATTAGGGAAATGGTGGGATCAAATTGTACTTTTTATTCTATTATTTATTGATATTATAAAATCACATTACTTTGCCAATATTTTATACAATTTCATCAGATATATGCATTCAAATGGAAAACTTAGCATTTGTAATATATATATGCATTTAGTCGGGGAACAATGCAAAGGCAGCAAAAATATTGAAATGGCTGGAATACATATGTCACTGGTTTCAAACTCATCATCTTCCAACTTTTCTATTTATTAAGATAGTGGGATTCCTCTGCTCAATTCTGCTCAATTCATGAAAATATGTGGAGCCATGTTCTCTTGGTGGCAGAAGCTGTGCCAAAGAAACTGCATCCAAAAGTACTAGGTTTTAATACGAAAAATATGTTCTGTTATGGAACATTCTTTAATGTAAATTGATGGTACATAATTATTATTCGCAATAAGCTTTTCTATAATTTAAAAGCATACTGATGATACAGTATCACTTGGACTGAATGGATCACTAATACTATCCTTGCACGTGTGTACTGTATACACAATGTAAGGTGTATCATTTCAAAGTTACCCTGTACAGTATAAAAGAAATATCCACAGAGGCTTATGGATCTCCCTACTGAATCCCCTTGCTGCATGGATTCACTCTGCTCTACTCAGATGGACCCCTTTGTGGTCCTTGAGCATAAACCTTGGATAAGGCAGTCATGTTTACCGAGCTCCCAGATTCCACATTAATCAATGAGAAGAAAATAATTACTTTTAAACCAAACTGAGTATCATTTCAAGAGTCTAATACACAGACCTAATGCTTCTTTTTCTCTCCTCTAACAACTTTAAAATCATTCTTTTTGTTATATTTTCCTTGTTTCTTCCTGTTATTTTTTGAATTTTGATCCTTTTGGTTTGCGTCAGCATCATCATCATCATCATCAAACGGTTTATCTTTACCACGTGCCTCTTTCATTTGTGACTGAGATGGGAATTCAGGTCTCCATAGGAAAGCACACAAACCTTGGGAGAAAAAAATAAAAAATAAGTTGTACAAAGTACCAGTACAGCATACATACTCAATAATGGTAACCTCACTGTGGTTCTGATGATGAAAATTCCTAACGCTTTCAAATTTAACAGTGTACAGTTAGTTTTACGCACAGCCAGTTACAAACCCTGACACACGATGTCTGCAAATGGAGGACTTCTTCTGATATATGACTAGGTATGAATGAATGATTATATGTTACTGGCCATCATAACTGAAATGGTTACCAACACTGATATAAATTATAGGGCTATGTTATTTAATGTAATGTTTTTAATTTTAAACACAATTAAAAATGTATGAAAAATTAAAATATTTAGCTGAATACTAGCTTTGAAATGGACTTGAAAATGCCACTGTCATCTTTCACAATTTCACTCTATAAGGTCTGGGTAAGAATGTATGTCACCTTCACCTCATGCCTCAGAGAGAAGTCTACTCTAGGGTCCTAGGTCCTAAGACTGGGACATGCTGATAATAAGACAGTCACCAGGATATGGCTGGTACTCACCTAACATTAAAAATCTATGCATTAGATGGTGAACAGCCCATCTGTAAATGGCAGAGAACACTCTCTCAACTTGTATTTTTGTACTGTACTGTATGTCTTAAATTTCAAACAAAATTTCTGAGCCATAGTAAGAAATCATTGCACAAAGGTTCATAATTCACTGGAAGCAAATACAATGAAGCACTCTCTGCTAAACTCAATGAAGCATCCTTTGCTAAATTAACATGCTCTTTATTACCAAATAGACTTGAATGTTCAAGAACCCTACCAAATATTATTTTATTCCTCTGCTCTTCATCATGTGGAGTTGTAGTAAAATAAAACTAACAGTGGTACCTCTGGCAAAAAATAAATAAATAACGATTTCATACTTCTCTGTTTTTGAAAGTAGAGTATGTATGGTTATTTTTCCGTTGAAATCTCTGACTACAGCAAGCTTGATCCCAAGCTGAAAAATTGAAATCAAAGTTTCCTACATATTCTTCATTTCTAATAATGTGATAAAGACCATGAAAAAATACTCCTATATCCTGAGCAATGGGAAAATGGTGTTATAATTCAACCTTACTATGCCAGACATGGTTCTCCCTAGGTATAATAATGCCCAGGGAGAACACAGCTGTCAAAATGACTAATGAATTTAGAACTGCTTCCTTTAATTGTAGTGGTGTTTAATCTAAATTACCCATTATTAACCCTTAAACGCCGACTGGACGTATCGTAAGTCGACTAAAATTGTCTGTCGGGTGACGAGCGGACATACCGTACGTCGACTACAACAAATTTCAACCTTTGGTCAACTTGACTCGACCGAAATGGTCGAAAAACGCAATTATAAGCTAAAACTCTTACATTCTAGTAATATTCAATCATTTACCTTCATTTTGCAACAAATTGGAAGTCTCCAGCACAATATTTCGATTTATGGTGAATTTTTGAAAAAACTTTCTCCTTATGTCCGCTCGCTAACTCGGCTGAAAATTTCAGAAATTCTTTCGTCACTTTGTCGTAATTTTTGCACCATTTTATATTAGCCGTTACATAAATTTTTATATATGAAAATGTGTGCAATTTCATGTAAAATACAACAAAAAAGAACCCATGGTTGTAGCTTTTATCAGTTTTGAAATATTTTCATATAAATCACGATAAGTGCCAAAATTTCAACCTTCGGTCAACTTTGACTCGACTGAAATGGTCGAAAAATGCAATTGTAAGCTAAAACTCTTACATTCTAGTAATATTCAATCATTTACCTTCATTTTGCAACAAATTGGAAGTCTCTAGCACAATATTTCGATTTATGGTGAATTTTTGAAAAAATTTTTCTCCTTACGTCCGCAAGCGGGAACTCGGCCGAACATCTCAGAAATTCTTTCGTCACTTTGTCGTAATGTTTGCACCGTTTTATATTAGTCGTTACATAAAGTTATATATATGAAAATGTGTGCAATTTCATGTAGAATACAATAAAAAATAACTCATGGTTGTAGCTTTTATCAGTTTTGAAATATTTTCATATAAATCATGATAAATAGAAAAAATTTGACCTTTGGTCAACTTTAACTCGACCGAAATGGTCGAAAACTGCAATTGTAAGCTAAAACACTTACAGTCTAGTAATATTCAATCAATTACCTTCATTTTGCAAGAAATGGGAAGTCTCTAGCACAATATTTCGATTTATGGTGAATTTAAAAAAAAAAAAAAAATTTTTTTTTACGTCCGCACGTTACGAATTCATGCATCATTGTGTGATAATATTTTCTCTGTGTTGCTTTGATCGTTTTACAATTTGTTATATACCAAAATAATCGCAATTTAGTGTACAATACAAAGAAAATAAATAACTCATTAGCTTTAACTGTTTTGCTCACAGCGTGATTTGTATACAATTATATATGAAATTTTTTTTCGCGCTGTCATATATTTCAATATTTATATATGATATTTTTTTCATTTCTGATGGTTGCATACTAAACTTCAGGCAATGTAAAAAAAAAGGAGCCAAAAATGAGCTCTTAATCTTAAAAACTAAGTGTGCTGTGATTTTTTGAAAAAAACTTTTTTTCCGCTTCGGCGCTAACTCCCGAACACCGCCAGCATACGGCAGACACTTTCGTAAATAGAGGCTCGGCGTTTAAGGGTTAATGAGCTCTGTAAAACTTCAAATGTTATATTTTTACAAGACACTTGACTATGTCCTGATGAACTAAATTTGTTGAACTGTGTTCATAATGAGTTTAACTCTTTTTCACTATTGTCTATGAGCACTCAGGATGGTATGCTTGTTGGTCAACCCATGGGGGGGTTTAGTATTTTATGGAATAAATACCTTGCTGTCTGTAGCACCATAATGAAATATGACCATGATAGGCTTCTAGGGATTTCTATAACATTACAAGGACTGCAATATTTGTTTTTGAATGTATACTTAGCTTACTTTTGTCCAGGTGACAAAAATGACTATACTGTAATATGTATATTGGAAAAATTGCCTCTATTGTTGACAATTGTGATCCAGCTGGTATTGTGGTGATTGGAAATTTTAATCCTAATCCCAAAATTCCTTTTATGCCGAGTCAGAGCAACTGCGCATTACCAAAGATCTTATAACGTCAGATACTACAGTGATACCTTGTGACACATTTACTCATGCCAATAACAGGTCATTGTCACATTCTTGGATGGCTCATTGTACATCTTCATAATCGATGCACAATGCAATAACAGACTTTAGAGTAGGTGGGAATTACTGTGGATCAGACCATTTTCCAATGCAGGTCACTTTAATTTACAGAACTTGCCTCCAGTTGCTGTGTTGGGTGATGATCGGGAGGGAAAATGAACTGGAATTTTAGTCATTTACACTGATTTGTGTACAAATTTCTATTCTGTTTTCTGGCAAGAGACTGGATTTTGATCCTAGACACCCAATATGTGCTTGCTATGGGGATGTGAAAATCCTAGTCACCATAGGTATCTGAAATCTCTCTTGATCATTTAATTTATACTCCTCACCACGTTGGTAGGGAGGTTTTCGGTAGCATAACTCCTGGGAGACACTGTATTCCAGGATGGAACGACTTTATCAAGGATATCTACTTTGCCTCTAGTGAGGATTTCAAGGCATGGAATAAAACATCGGCTCTCCACAATTTGGGCCATTAGCATGTCTGATGAGACAAGCTTGAGCTGAATTTAAATATACCTTGCAACAATGTATAGTGCATGAAGATGATATGCGTGCAATGGCACTGTCTAATAAACTGCATAATACTGAAATCATTCCATTCTGGAAGCAGGTGCAGTCACCAAGGAAAAATGATTTTTCAGTTCTTCCAGGGCGGGTCAACGATGCAATGGGGAATGAAACAATTGCTGAACTGTGGAGAAATAAATTTAGCCATATTTTGAATTCTCTGAATGATCAAGAGTGAATTTTTAACCAAGATATCAATGATGCCTGATGTGTGACAATAAATGAAATTCTCTCCACTGTAAAATTAAAAAAAAAACCTTGCTAATAACAAGGCTGTAGGCCTTAATTCTATTCCAAATGAATTTTATAAAAAAAAAAAAAGTGCTCCACACAATGTACTGATCACAGTATCTATTATTTCTGAGCTCGTCCCTGTGTCAGCCGGTGAAATTCCTATCAAGCACGAATTTCTAGGTATAGATATTGCTAAATATACCAGAGAAAAAGCTATCAGGAAATGCTGGGGTTACTACCCCCAGATCGAACATCTATTATGGAATAGACGTCGGTGTAGGTAAGGGTGAGTGATTGTTGTCACTGCCACAGGACTGCACTCTGTAGATATCCCAATGACAAAACCCCCGGAACATGAGGAGCCGATCTAACGCCCGCACTCACCTGCCCGCCAACCGACGACCCCAGCGCCATCTGTACTCATTCCATACTAGCACGTTTTTCCTTTTGCCCTAATTTTCCTCGAGTTTCATCATGTCTTCAAGCAATTTCACCGTTGTGAAGTTAAGTACCATCTTCTTGTGGGGTTTCTATTATCAGTGAGGCTTTTATTGGCCCGTAAGTTAATATTTACAGGGTCATATACTGGACGCTCCCCGGCGTTCGCCGCCTCCGCCATGATGACCTTGAGGCACACCCTTACAGCTTGTTTCTGCAGGGGTTTCTCTTGGTCGTTACAATTTTACTCATGTTTCGTAATTCCCCTTCAAGAAGTTCCTTTTGGAGGTGTTTATCTATGTCGGGCGGTTCCTGGTACCTTGATTAGCATCATTCTTCACGGAGGCTTCCTCCCCTTATCTTGGTTCTTACAGTTAATTCACGGCTGATACCAGGCTCTCGCTCGGATAGATTCCCTCTCCAAGGTGGTGCTTTCTTTTGTCAGTTTCTCTGATTTCTAGTGTAATGGATGACATGGATAATTCGGATCTATTGTGGTCCGGGATCGGCGTCAGGTGAAGCCAGTTGGCTGCCTACCTCCTGCTCGCCTCGCTCGGTTAGGCTATACGCTTGGCACAAGTTCTTATAATTTTGTATATTCAATCATATTACGTTTACTTATGTAGTTTTTGGTTAACTTTAGCGGTACTTATCACAAATTGATCCTAGCCTAGCCCTCTCGCTTCAGTCGGTGGGTTAGGCTATTCAGGTTAGGCTTTGGCATTGTCTTAGCTCCCATCTCTCCCTGTGTCGCTTGGTGGGGAGGGAGGGGTAGGCTGGTCGAGGAGTTCCGTTTGTTGTTCCATCCGCCTCACCGCCCGTTTTCGGGTTTGCTAGGGCATCTGAGGCCCCCATCCCCTCCTCCCTCTAATGAGGGAGAGAAGGAAAAATAAAACGGGGGATCTTCTTTATGCATTGCCCTTCTACCCTATGGGTCGGTTGTTGGTTGGACTACGTTACGGGAATTTCTCTCCCTTCCACCCCTCTTCCTCTCCTCTCTCTCCTCCCTTTTACTGTCTGGGCTGTGCCTTCAGAGGAGGGTGAGAGTTTGGCGTTGCTATAGACTAATGCTGTTGTCCTATCCTCCCCTAGTACTTTTGGTGAGTGTCATGAGTCTCCCTGCGAGCAGGAAGTCGATACGTCTGTGTAGATACCCCGCGGGGAGTTTTAGTCAGTGTATAAGGGTTCCCCCGTCCACTTGAACATAACTCTCGATTCCACCATTCTATGTACTGCCTCCCTGACTTTGCCAGCGGTGTGTCATCTCCCCGCGTGTGGGATGTCGGTCTCTTCGATCGTCACCCCGTGGGGGACAAGTCCGGTTCCCAGTCGAGAGTTACCCACTCTCCTGGCCTCCGTTCTAGTGTCAACCGCTCGGCTAGTGTTTCGTTGGTTCGCTCTCCTCCGGGTCGGGCTGAACTTCGATCACCCTCAGGGTTTAAACATTTCCCAACTGGTTCCGCTCCGCCGTCCCCGGCCCTCCCGTTGCCTTCTTACCTGTTACCACTCTGGTGGTTCTGGTTTTCAGTAGGTTGGCCTTAGTCACACCTAGTTCTCCAGCTGTATACTAACCGGAGGTAATGATTTACCCCGCCCTCCCCGCTGTAACCAAGTGGCGGAGGCACGGGATCTCGGAGGGGTCTGCGCCGGAGCACTTTGACCAGCAGTGTATTGCTATCCTATGTTGTTAACCATTTACTTACTACCGGTCTCCGGCAGTAATTATACCTTAAGTTAATTCTACAATTATGAGTTGCATGATCCTAAGTTAAGGTCCTACTCCGTCGAACTATCTCCGGAGTTTCTTGATTTAATGTGTGTCATGTTTTGCTCTGGTTTATCGTCCCGCTGGAGCATTCCGGCGGGTCCAGTATAAATTAATGCTTGCTGCCGGACTCCGGCAATAATTATACTTAAGTTGATTTTATATTTAAGAGTTGCATGATCCTAGGTTGAGGCCTGCTCCGTCGAACTATCTCTGGCACTCCTTAATTTAGTGTGTGTCATGTTTTGCTCTGATTTATCGTCCCGCCGGAATACTCCAGCGGGTTCGGTATAAATTATTTAGCATGCTCCATTACCTGCTGTTGTTTAAGGCCCCTATCTCCGCCGGTTCTGCTCCGGCGCGCCTTAAATTAGTGTGTTCATATACCTTCTCCTACTTACAGACAGTACGTTGTGAGGAGCCCGGGTGCACTGCTGTGCTGCACCAGCCCTATGGGCACGTTGTCTGCCGCTCTCATTCGGGCTGTGCAGTGCGTATCGACGATCTTATCGTATGGCACCCGGACGGTTGTGAGGTTTGCTTCGCTCTATACGAGCGTGTCCAGGACGAGTCGGTAAGCCTATAGTTACTGCCTTTAGTTTACCTGGTTGCCTCAATTGTTTCAAGTACGTTATGTTCTTGATATATTGTTTATATATACAGTATCTCTTTACCGAGCGCTAGGTAAGTGAGGCAGTGGGGGCGGGCTCCCTTTTTGATTCCCCTTCATCCACCGCTTCTTCTTCGTTTCAGGGCTTTCAAAAATCTTCTTACTTGGAGGACAGGGCGCAATCTGCTGTCCCCTAGTTGAAGAAGTCTTGGAAGGCGAAGGGCTATAAGTCCGCAGCCTCCCGCAAGGCAACTCCCTTCCCTCCGGTGAAGCCACGGGACGCTAGTCCGGCGGCTTCCGCAGGCAAGGCCACTCCCTCTGCTAAGGGAGCGAGTTTGAGGGCAGCTAAGGCTAGCCCTCCTCCCCTTCCTGCCTTTGACCCGGAGGCATTTGCTGGAATGCTTTTACAGAAGTTTTCCTCGGAGGTTGATGCGAAGCTTAACAAGCTTACGGTGAGGCTGCAGAGCCAGGAGAGTATGCTCTCCGGGTTCATGCGCTCCGGTGGGTCAGCAATGCATTATCCCATTCCGGATGCCTCTGCCCTCCCTCCATTTGACAAGGGAAATCCCTGGCATTTGGCCCTTCATGCTCCCCGGCATGAAGATACCCTAACGATCAAGGGTCTAGGCACGCGCAGGCTCGAGGAGTTCGAATTCTTTCCTCCTGATCTGCTGCCCCCCTACCCAGGCTTCGCCAGGCTGACAGAGGAAGCTTGGGTAAGGACGGATAAGGTCCCGAAGGAGACAGTGATCTTCCCAAGGGACCAGGCACAGTCTACACTGATGCGCACCTTTAATGAGTGGCAGGCGGAGAACACGAAGTTGACCCCCTTCAAGGGCAACTTCACGATGTTCTCGTTGGGAGATAGGATCCCGACCCCCTGCATGACTAAGGTGGCTCTCGCAACCGCCCAAGCATGCTCAGAAGGTAAGCCGTTGCCTCAGCTCCGGGAGACTGATCCCACCTCTCTGGTCTTCCCCGGAGACTATGAATTTTGGAATGATGCCCCGGCCACTTTTACAACGGGTAAGCTGGACCCGGAGTGTGCATCCACCTTGTTCAGCGAGCAGCTTCCCAAACTGCCGGAAGCCCTCCTGAAAGCTGAGTTTGAGGCTAGGTGTCGGTTGAGCCGATCATTGAACTCCCTGTGCCTGGCGGAATCAACCGCAGTGACGTTTTATGATGAGCCACTCTTCCAAGTTGTGACGAAGTCTCTGTTTGCGGGATTTCAGGCGGACTTGTTTGACTTCATGGTAGCGTGGATGAACTGCCGCAAATTCATCTTCGCCGACGCTACCATAAGACATGAGCCTAACAAGCTCATGAAAAGCTCCTTCTGGGGAGCTAGTCTCTTCCCGGAAGAAGTCAATAATGCCCTGGCTGAGGCAACCAGGGCAAATCAGAGTCTGCGCTCCCGCTGGGGTATCCCCGCCTTTAAAAGGAAAACCCGAGTCTGCCGGCCCTCAAAATAGACCTGGCAAGAGATACAGGAGGCACAGAAGACAGCACCAGCAGGCTGTTGTCCAGGCTGTACCTGTCTCGCAAGTTTGCCAGCCTTCTACCTCTAAGGCCCAACCTCAACAGTTCATGCTGGTGCAGCCAACTCAACACTCCCTTGCCGCGCCTTCCTTCGTGACGTCTCTGGTATACAACCCCTCCTATGAGGGCCAGGGGTCGTTTCGAGGCCTTTATAGGGGCGCAAGGGGGAGTAGAGCAAGGGCCTCCTTCAGAGGCAAGGCTGCCACACGACCCCTCTCCCGGGGGAGAGGAGGCCGAGGTAGAGGAGGCAAACCTGCACCTTCCCAGTGAAACCAGTCAGGTGGGCGGCAGACTTCACCTGTTCAGGGACCAGTGGACCTTCAGTCCGTGGGCCCACAGTATAGTCTCCAAAGGTTTGGGGTGGAGTTGGATCAAGGGCCCTCCCCCTCTGATCAGATTTCATCAGCCGTCTTCCAAAGCTCTGCAGGACTTTGCGGCGGAATTACTCCAAAAGAGGGCCATAAAGAAAGTGAGACACCTGAAATTTCAGGGCAGACTGTTCAGTGTTCCCAAGAAAGACTCCAGTCAACAAAGGGTAATCTTGGATCTCTCACGTCTCAATCTTTACATACAATGCAACAAATTTCGCATGCTTACAATCGCGCAGGTACGGACTCTACTTCCTCGTGGAGCCGTCACCACCTCTATAGATCTTTCAGACGCATATTATCACGTCCCGATTGCACGGAACTTCTCTCCCTTCCTCGGTTTCAGACTGGGGAAACAAGCCTACTCCTTCAGGGTCATGCCATTCGGGCTCAACATAGCACCCAGAATTTTCACAAAGCTGGCGGACACGGTAGTGCAGCAGTTACGGTCCCGGGGGATATCGCTGGCCGCATACCTGGACGATTGGATGATCTGGGCATCCAACGCCGGGGAGTGCCGGAGAGCTACGGCCATGGTGATCGAGTTTCTGGAATCCCTAGGCTTTCAGATAAACAGGGCGAAGTCCCACCCAACTCCGGAGGCTCGATTTCAGTGGCTGGGTATCCAATGGGATCTGATTTCGCACAAGCTGTCTATTCCGCCAGCCAAACGGAGAGAAATAGCCAAAGCCACCAGGCAATTCCTCAAAGGCAGGAAAGCCTCTCGCAGAACGCAAGAAAGAATCCTGGGTTCTCTTCAGTTCGCATCCGTAACAGACCGGCTCCTAAAAGCAAAACTGAAAGACATAAACAGAGTGTGGCGGAGACGAGCCAATGTCAAGCTCAGGGACAAGGTGTCTTTAATTCCTCCGGTGCTGAGGAAAAGACTCCAGCCGTGGTCCACAGTCAAGGGTCTTTCGAAGTCAGTTCCCCTTCAATTCCCTTCCCCAGCTCTAATAATCCACACAGACGCTTCGTTAAGCGGCTGGGGAGGGTACTCACCAAAAGAAAAGGTACAGGGTACATGGTCCACTCTGTTCCGTCAATTCCACATAAACATTTTGGAGGCAATGGCAGTGTTTCTAACTCTGAAGAAACTTTGCCCCACCAACCAGATTCATATCAGGCTGGTGCTGGACAGCGCAGTAGTGGTACATTGCATAAACAGAGGGGGTTCCAAATCGAGTCGGATAAACCAAGTGATGATAGCCATTTTCTCCCTAGCAGAGAAGCACGGCTGGCACCTATCAGCTACCCATCTAGCAGGAGTCCGGAATGTCATTGCAGACTCCCTGTCCAGGGCAACTCCGCTGGAGTCAGAATGGTCCCTGGACGTAGCTTCTTTCAGATGGATATGCCGTCAGGTTCCGGGCCTTCAGGTGGACTTGTTTGCCACAGAGAGCAATCACAAACTCCCTTGTTATGTTGCTCCCAACCTGGATCCTCGAGCTTACGCTACGGACGCAATGTCGGTGGACTGGAACAAATGGCAGAAAATCTATCTTTTCCCGCCAATAAACCTGCTGTTAAAGGTGTTGCACAAGCTCAGGTCATTCAAAGGTCAAGTGGCCCTGGTAGCTCCCAATTGGCCGAAGAGCAATTGGTTCCCTCTTCTTCTGGAGCTCAAACTACGGTGTCATCAAATACCCAAGCCACAGCTGACTCAAGTAGTGCAAACATGGACTGTGTCAGCTTCCTCAAGAATTCTGAATGCCCTGGCTTTATGGACTTTATGAAATTCGCCGCTCAGAGAGGTGCGGATATTGATCCCATTAATACTCTGTTTCTGGAATCAGATAAAAGAGATTCTACCCTCAGACAGTACAATTCAGCAGTTAAAAAGTTAGCATCTTTTTTGAAGGAATCTGAAGCTCAAGTCATGACCACCAATTTGGCAATATCATTCTTTAGGTCACTGTTTGAAAAAGGTCTGGCTCCGGCCACCATTACCACAGCAAAATCAGCTTTGAAAAAGGTGTTTTTGCATGGCGTTAAGATTGATTTAACAGATTCATATTTTTCATCCATTCCCAGAGCATGCGCTCGTTTGAGACCAGCGACCCGTCCACATACGGTTTCCTGGTTTCTTAACGATGTTCTAAAATTAGCCTCAGAAACTAATAACGATCAATGTTCTTATTTGAATCTGTTAAGGAAGACATTGTTCCTAATTAGTCTAGCTTCAGGTGCCAGAATATCAGAACTGTCTGCTCTCTCTAGAGGTGCGAATCATGTGGATTTTCTCCCGTCAGGAGAAGTTCTGCTTTCCCAAGATCAAACGTTCTTAGCAAAAAATTAAGACCCTCAGGATAGGTGGTCCCCCTGGAAGGTTGTTCCTCTTCCACAAGACCTGTCTTTATGCCCAGTCGCTACCTCGAGGGCCTATTTACAGAGAACTTCTCAGTGTTTGTCTGGTCCTCTTTTTATCAGGGAAAAAGGAGGAACGCTTTCTTTAAAGGCTATAAGACAACAAATTCTGTACTTCATTAAGCAAGCTAATCCGGATTCAGTCCCTAAGGTTCATGATATCCGAGCAGTGGCTACCTCCACTAATTATTTTCATACCATGAATTTTGATGAGCTTTTCTGGGCTTGTCCTGTGTCGCTGAGTGAAATGTCCCTATACAGCACACATTTCTAGGTATAAGTATTGCTAGATATACCAGAGAAAAAAGCCAATAGGATGCCAGAGTTACTACCTCTGGATCGATACATCCTAATAGGATGTCGGTATGTCATCTAGGAGCGAGTGGAAGCCACTACCACAGACACTTTAACCCAATAGACTCCTCCTCACCAAAACCCCTCTGCCTAAGAGGTGCCGATACAACGGTCCCACCACCGCTACTACTAATTCTACCCACAATGCATCATCCGCTTATAGCACGCTTTACGAGCCACTCGTGATTTTTTGTGGTGCTAATATTTTATGCTTATTTTCATTTTTTGGATTATCTCGCTTTCATGATGGCATCATCTGATCAAGGAACATCTTCTTCTAAATTGAGTATTCAAAATTGAATGTTTTTGGTATGCGAACGGATTATTTTGTCCTGTTTATTGTTTCGCATGATCGACTGAGGGCCGCCATTTCGTGTTCGTTCATGGCGGCTTACTACAGTCTTTTTATATGATTGCTTTCTTTCGTTCAATCGATAGAATTTACAATTACTACATTCTTTTTATGATAGTTTCAACTTTCGCTCGATCTGACGCGATCGACTATTATTTTATACCTTAGAAGTTGAAAGTTAGGCCTAGCCTAGTTTTCCTTTATTTACCGTTTGTAGACATATTTAATATGTCATTATGTCATTTATTATGTGTGTATTAGTTCTTGAGTCTATTTGGGTGGTGTTGTTAGCCTACCTGACCAGTTCGGCCTTGCCGATTCGTGGAAGGTAGGCTAAGTTGGCCCCAGTCTTCCTTCCTCCTTGGCCTATAGGCCTGAGTTGGTACGGTTTTCTTGGGTGGCCTTTGTTCGGGTTTGAGTGCAGGCCCTTCTTCCCTGACCAGTTGATTCTTCAATCCTGGAAGTGATGTTGGCGCTAGCGCTCTTTCTCGTTCGAATTTTTGGCGAATCCTAGCCTACATTTCCAGGAGGTGCCTTCTGGAGGTTATGTTAGGTGATAGTACCATGTTCATCCTTTCGCCTTATCTCACCCCCTGTATATCAGTCTCTTTTGTCTTGGCTCTCCCATTAGGGCATTTTAGAGCTTAGCTCATTTGCCCTTTTGGTTGAGATGACACTTCGTGGAAGGTGCCTAGGCACCTGACCTGTTGTTGTCGCCATGTTTTCACTCCCGTGTCTTCCCCGTTCCGCCGTCCGGACCTGTTCTGGCGGCTATCGTTAGCTCGCTTTAGCTTCTAGCAGAAACTTTAGCTTGAGCGTCGTTGTCGTTTGCTTACGGCGGAACTGGAGAGAAGCTGTTATAAATTTTACTAGTAGTAATTGTGATTTATTTTCTGCTCCTGCTTCTCTACCACTCCGTCATCCGGACTCGTTCCGGCAGCTATCGTTAGCTCGCTTTAGTCTTAATAGGACTTTTGCTTGAGCGTCGTTGCTTTGTTATCGGCGGAATTGTAGAGGAGCCGGAATGATATGAGTTTTGTTACTGTTATTATTTTCTGTGAGCGAAGTTTAGTGAATTAACCTGACTCTTCACGTCGGCGAATAGCCTTCCCTGGTTGTTGATTTCTGTGCAATTAGTTAATTTATCGTGATGTTCCGGCGTCACCGGAATTGCTTTCCGGCGTGATCCGACTCAGGTCTGGCCCACCTGTTTAGGATTTCATCGGAGACTTCCGCCGTAGCCACAGTTTTCAACTCCGGTGTGAGGCAGAATATTTACTCTAAGTTTTTACTAGTTTAGCCGTTCTGCCGCCTATTTTAGATGCTCATGTATAAATTTTTATTATAGGTGGTACATTGCCAGGAGCCGGGTTGTAACGCCTACCTGCAGCAACCCTGTGGCCATGTAGCATGCAGATCGCATGCCGGTTGTGCAGTCGAGGTCGACGACCACCTCGTCTGGCATCCTGACGGCTGCGACGTGTGCTACGCACTTTATTTAGACGTGGTTGATGATTCGCACGTTAACCTTCAATTGTATTTAACACAGTTAGTTTAAATAATTGTGTTTATATTTGATATAAGATAATATCCTTGTCAATCCCATTTATTGACATGAGATTTAATTAACAGGCCCCTCGGTCCCGTCAAAGCTTCGTCTCTAGCGACATTGAAGATCTGGGTTGGCGGCTTTGGGCGCAATGTTGGTCAGGGCGTCCTTATGTGCTGGCAGAGGATATCTGCAACATTCTTTACCCAAATGCTAGGGCCTCTGCAGCCGTAGCTCCTGAAGTAGCTGAACCCTGATCAACAGAATTAGGCTAGAAACCCAGGTCTCGCCAGAAGATCAAGAGCTGTGCAGCGAAGTGGCGAAGAAGTGGCCAACATCAACCTGGACGTTGAACCAATGGCCATCGACCGGAGGAAGGTAGGGATGTAAGTGAGGCAGGTAGTCTTATTAATCCATTATCTCTCAATTCTCCTGTGTCTTCGTCTTCATCCTTCCAAGGATTCTCTAAGAGCTCCACCCTGGGGACCCGTTGGGTCGGTGATCCCCAAGGTGAAGTCCTCTTTGAAGACGAAGACATTACCTAAATTGACTAAACCCCCGAAAACCTCATCTGTACCTAGTTCCGCCAAGGTTTCATTGACTCCGAAACCTTCGACTTCCGCCCAGAAAGCTTCTCCCTCTTCTAAGGGGTCGAGAACAAAGTCGAGCAGGTCGAAAAAGCCTGACTTTGACCCTAAAGCTTTCGCGGAGTCCATGATGAGAATGTTTTCCGAACAGGTCTCTTCTCAGTTCGAGGCAATGTCTCGTGATCTTGCCTCGAGTCTTGAGTCGTCAGGAAAGTTCGTTCAATCCTTGGCGGACAGGTTAAAGACGCAAGAGGAGTCGCTGGCCGGACTGGTTAGTTCAGGTCCGGTACAGCAACGGTCCTATCCCATTCCAGACGCCTCTAAGCTTCCAGCTTATGAGGATTCTAACCCTTGGCGTCTTGCCTTTAATGCCCCTTTCGCTAATGGTAAATTAACCATTGAAGGTTGTGGCACCCGCCCTGTGGAAGATTACGAGTTCTTCCCAGCGGATCTTGTTTTTCCCTTCCCGGGGTATGCTCGGCTTTCCGAGGATGCCTTGGTGAGGGAAGATAAGGTTCCCAAAGAAACAGTGATCTTCCCCAGGGATCAAAGCGCAGTCGGCATGGGTTAGATCCTATCTGACTGGGAGTGTTCGAACACTAGATTGACCCCTCATAAGGGGCGGTTTACGATGTTCACAGTAAATGAGGATGTCCCGACTCCTGCACCTCTAAAGTGGCAGAATTAACCCTTCAGGCCGGAACAGAGGAGAAGCCTATGCCGCAGCTTCGTGAGACGGAGCCTACTTCTCTGCTCTTTCCAACAGATTTAGAATGCTGGACCGGAGCTCCGGAAACCTTTACAGTGGGTAAACTAGATTCGGAGTGCGCTTCGAATCTCTTCAGTGAACAACTACCCAGGCTTCCGGAGTCCCTGATAAAAGCTGAGTATGAGGCTAGGTGCCGTCTCAGCAGATCTATCAATTCCGTCACCTCGGTGGAATTGACGTCTGCTGTTTACAAGGATGAACCTCTGTTCAGGGTCCTGACAAAATCACTACTGGCCTCATTCCAGAGTGATTTGTTTGATTTCATTGTGGCAAGGAGGAACTGTCGAAAGTTTGTTCTGGCTGACGCGACCATCCGTCATGAGCCGAACAAGCTGATAAAATCCTCTATCTGGGGACCAATCTATTCCTGAAGATATGGTCAACTCAGTAATCAGTGAGGCCTTCGGATCCGGTGGGGACTCCCCTTTAAGAGGAAGTCATCAGAATTTTCGGGGCCCCAACCTAAAGGCAGGAAGAGGTCTAGGAGGTTCCATCCTTATAAGGCACCCCAGACCCAGACAATTGTTCAGACAGTCCCGGTAGGTCAGATTGCCCAGCCCTCCACCTCCAAGGGACATCCACAATACGTTGTACTGAACCAACCGGCCCACCATCCCGCTGGTTCAACAACTTATGTTTCTCCTGCTTTCAACCCTACTTACGAGTCCCAGACCTTTCAGGGCTACCGCCAGTCCAAGGGAAATAGAGGTAGGGGGAGCTTCAGGTCTAGATCTGGCCCCAGACTCCAATCTCGAGGTAGAGGTTCAAGAGGAACTAGAGACAGCAAGTCTTACAATAAATGAACATCCCCAGGTAGGTGGGAGGTTACGCCTCTTCAGGGACAATTGGACATTCAGTCCATGGGCCCACAGTATCATTCAAAGGCCTAGGGTGGAGCTGGGTAAGGGGACCCCTCCACTTGTCAGGTTCTTTCAGACTCCAACATCAGATCTGTTAGACTATACAGAAGACCTTCTTTTAAAGAAGGCGATAAAGAAAGTCAGACATTTAAAATTTCAAGGACGCTTATTCAGCGTGCCCAAGAAAGACTCAGACAAGAGAAGAGTGATTTTAGATCTGTCAATTTTAAATTCTTACATTCAATGCGACAGGTTCCAGATGTTGACCGCCTCTCAGGTGCGGACCTTACTTCCCGTGGAGCCGTCACCACCTCTATAGATCTTACAGACGCTTATTATCATGTTCCAATAGCAAGAAACTTCTCCCTTATCTGGGGTTCAGACTGGGAAGACAGGCTTACTCGTTCAGGTAATGCCTTTCGGACTGAACATAGCGCCCAGGATCTTCACCAAACTGGGGAAGTTGTGGTACAGGAACTGAGATCTCAAGGTATCAAGGTGGTGGCTTATCTGGACGATTGGCTAATTTGGGCCTCCAGCGTCTCCGAATGTCAGAAGTCGACAAAGTTAGTGATTCAGTTCCTAGAGTATCTGGGCTTTCATATAAACATAAAGAAATCTCGTTTAACCCCGGCAACAAATTTCAGTGGCTGGGCATTCAGTGGGACTTAAGCACCCACAAACTTTCAGTTCCCCCAGCAAAATGCAAAGAGATTGCCAAAGCAACAAGGCAGTTTCTCAAGTGCAAACGAGCCTCTCGTCGCACTCAAGAAAGAATCCTGGGTTCCCTCCAGTTTGCGTCAGTAACAGACCTTCTCCTCAAAGCAAAACTGAAGGACATAAATCGAGTGTGGCGAAGTCGAGCCAATTGCAAATTCAGAGACAAAGTCTCCTCATACCTCAATCTTAAAGAAAAGACTTCGCCCCTGGGCAACGGCCAAAAGTCTTTCCAAATCGATTCCATTACAATATCCCCCTCCAGCCCTGATCATCCACACGGACGCATCTCTGACTGGTTGGGGGGGCTATTCGCAGTACAAGAAGGTTCAAGGAATCTGGTCAAGCCACTTTCGTCTCTTCCACATAAACATTCTGGAAGCGATGGCAGTTTTCTTGACTCTGAAACGTTTACGTCTGGCCAGGAACATACATATCAGGCTAGTTCTGGACAGTGCAGTGATAGTTCATTGTTTGAACAGGGGAGGTTCCAAGACAAGTCACATAAATCATGTTATGATAGCGATTTTTTCATTAGCAATGAAAAATCATTGGCACCTGTCAGCAACACATCTGTCAGGAGTAAGGAACGTGATTGCAGATTCTCTGTCAAGGACGTCTCCTCTAGAATCGGAATGGTCCTTGGACAAGAAATCCTTCAATTGGATTCTCCAACAGATTCCCGGGCTTCAGGTGGACCTTTTTGCCACGGAATCAAATCACAAACTCACATGTTACATAGCTCCGAACCTGGACCCTCGGGCTTATGCTACAGACGCAATGTCAATAAATTGGAACAAATGGGAAAAGATCTATCTCTTTCCTCCAGTAAATCTTCTGTGGAAAGTTTTACACAAACTCAGGTCATTCAAAGGTCAGATAGCTTTAGTTGCTCCCAACTGGCCGAAGAGCAATTGGTTTCCGCTTCTGTTAGAGCTGAAACTCAAGGCCTTGCAAATTCCTCATCCAATATTAATCCAAGTAGTGCAAACTCAGATTGTGTCAGCTTCCTCAAGAATGCTGAATGCCCTAACTTTATGGATTTCATGAAGTTTTCAGCCCAGAAAATGCTAATATTGATCCTCAAAACACATTATTTTTGGAATCAGATAAGAGAGAATCTACTCTTCGCCAGTATGATTCAGCAGTTAAAAAACTTGCTATTTTTCTGAAGGATTCAGACGTTCATACTATGACTACTAATCTTACGATCTCATTTTTTAAGACCCTTTTTGACAAAGGTCTGGCAGCTAGTACAATTTCTACAACTAAATCTGCCTTAAAGAAAGTATTCCTTTGGGGATTTAACATTGATCTGACGGACTCATACTTTTCATCTATTCCTAAAGCTTGTGCCGTCTTAGACCAACAACCCGTCCTAAAACGGTTTCTTGGTTTTTAAACGATGTATTAAAGTTAGCCTCAGACACAAATAATGAGTCTTGCCCTTATTCGACTCTTCTTAGAAAAACTTTGTTTTTAATTAGCCTGGCTTCAGGAGCTAGAATCTCTGAACTGTCAGCCCTTTCTAGAGAGCCGAATCATGTGGATTTCTCCCATCAGGAGAGGTTCTACTCTCTCCAGATCAAATGTTTCTAGCTAAGAATGAAGATCCTCTAATTAGGTGGTCTCCCTGGAAGATAATACCCCTTTTAGAAGATCCCTCCTTATGTCCGGTGGTCACATTAAAAGCCTACCTAGAGAGAACCTCTCAGAGGTCTTCAGGTCCACTTTTTGTTAGAGAAAATGGTGGAACCATTTCCTTGAATGGCATTAGGCAACAAATACTTTATTTTATTAAACAAGCTAATCCGGTTCAATCCCCAGGTCCATGATATCCGGGCTGTAGCCACCTCAGTTAATTATTTCCAACACATGAATTTTGAGGAAATTAAAAAATATACGGGCTGGAAATCCCCTAGAGTTTTTAAACGTCATTATCTCAAATCCTTGGAGGCTTTGAAGTTTTCTGCTGTTGCTGCAGGAACATTGTTTCCCCAGAGTCAGCCTAATATTGTTTTATAATATTTTATTGTTGGTAATTTGTAATTGTAATTGTTGTATTTTGCTTGCCCTACCAGTTGGTACTTCTCACCTACCTGCCTCGCTTGTATTCCCGTCCTTCCTATTTTGTTGTCTGGGTTTGGGTTGCTTCTCAATCCATTCCTGGCTTTGCCTTATCACCTTAGTTGTTAAGTTTTCACTAAACATTGTTTTATAGGTGATGGTTACTAGTTTGTTTATTAATCTTAAGATTGTAACCACATCATTTTGCATTAATTAAGTTAGTTATTGTCCTTTTGTACTAATTTATTTTTATATTTGCTTTTCTGGATTAGTAAAAAGCATATTCAAAATAAAAATTTTATTTTATCCTTAATACATTAATCCTTTTTATATTTACAAGCTTCTTTGGTCAATTCTCTGCTACTATTTCACTCAGCGACACAGGACAAGCCCAGAAAAGGGATTTTGACAAAGGAAAAATCTATTTCTGGGTGAAGGCCTGTGTCACTCAGTGAACCCATCCCTCTCTTTATTTCCCACCCTGATCTAGCCAAAAAAGCTTGGGTGCTATTTCGGGATGGTGCATTGTGGGTAGAATTAGTAGTAGCGGTGGTGGGACCGTTGTATCGGCACCTCTTAGGCAGAGGGGTTTTGGTGAGGAGGAGTCTATTGGGTTAAAGTGTCTGTGGTAGTGGCTTCCACTCGCTCCTAGATGACATACCGACATCCTATTAGGATGTATCGATCCAGAGGTAGTAACTCTGGCATCCTATTGGCTTTTTTCTCTGGTATATCTAGCAATACTTATACCTAGAAATGTGTGCTGTATAGGGACATTTCACTGAGCGACACAGGCCTTCACCCAGAAATAGATTTTTCCTTTGTCAAAATCCCTTAAGAAGTACACGGGCTGGAAATCTCCATCAGTGTTCAAACGCCACTATCTGAAATCACTGGAAGCTCTGAAGTTCCCTCTCAATGGCTGTAGGGAGCATTGTCCCTCCATCTTAAAATTAACCTTTAATCCCTATCCCCGCCCCGCCTCATTTACTTGCGCTGCCATTTTCTCCTGGACCAGACATGCTTCACAGCCTGGCTCCTCATATTATGATGTACAATTTTGCGGTGTTAGTTTTTAAGTTTGCAGCTTGTTATGTTTACTGTAATTTAGTTTTAAGCCGGAGGTACCTTTATAAATTTTTCGGTCGTTTATTTAGTCTTAGTACCTTCCCATTATAATATTATTTATGTACATAGTTATTTCTCATGTCCTTTACTGTGATATTAATTGTACCCTAGTTATAACTCAGTTTATCTGCCTATACCCTTGGTATTTAATCATGTTTTGAGGGATAATTAAAACTATTTTCAGTAATAGTGTTTTTATATACATGTTCACCTAACTATTCGCTCCTTTTAAACTTTCACCAAAGCTTAGTATGATTCTCTGTCATAATTTCACCGGCTGACACAGGGACGAGCTCAGAAAAGGGATTTTGACAAAGGAAAATCTATTTCTGAGGGAGGCCCTGTGTCACCCTGATGACCCTCCCAGGGTCTAGATTTCCCTCCCCGAGTAGGCATACCAAGCTTGTGGAGGGTGCTAGCCTGGAATGAGTACAGATGGTGCTGGGGTCGTCGGTTGGCGGGCAGGTGAGTGCGGGCGTTAGATCGGCTCCTCACGTTCCGGGGGTTTTGTCATTGGGATATCTACAGAGTGCAGTCCTGTGGCAGTGACAACAATCACTCACCCTTACCTATACCGACGTCTATTCCATAATAGATATTCGATCTGGGGGTAGTAACCCCAGCATTTCCTGATAGCTTTTTCTCTGGTATATTTAGCAATATCTATACCTAGAAATTCGTGCTTGATAGGAATTTCACCGGCTGACACAGGGCCTCCCTCAGAAATAGATTTTTCCTTTGTCAAAATCCCTTTTTTAACTCATCTTTAAGTCACTAATTTTTGCCTGATATTCTTGTGCCACTTCTAACAGGGAAGCTGAACCTACCCAATAGCTAAAACTACATACCCACTGCCGTAGCAACAGCAGCGTCGAAGATTTTTGAAATGGTTATTTTTGAAAGACTACGAAAATATTTGGGCACCTCTGAAATGTGTGTTTATGTGTTGAAGGAGGTTTTCACTATTACAAGAGCTTTAATACGCCTGTGTACCTGTGTTTTATCGATGTCAAGAGTGCGTTCAATCATATTAGTTATTGGAAATTATTAACAAAACTTACGGATTGAGGCACACCATTGCTTATTGTCAAATTGCTTTTATATTGATTCCATACACAGTCTGTGCATTGGTTGGGGAAATTCTTTCTCTGAGTTTTTTTAAAATGAAAAATGGCATACGTCAAGGGTTAGTTTTGAGTCCGCATTTACTTAACCCTTACAGACATGGGATAAATTTAAGGTTGGCCAACTGAAAAAAAAACACATCAATGGTAAGAAAAGGGTATATGAAAAAAATTCAAAGAAATTTTTTCTACCTTCCACAGGAAGTTGAAAGTGAATATTTCCAACCCTGTGTGGGGCCTCTTTATAAGACAATTGTAAAAATTATGCTGATTTTACCAAGTTATAAATTTTTTTCTAATAATTTTTTATTTTGTAAAATCATAATTACAGCTCACACAATATCATAACAGATAAGATCTAAAGTTAGTAAAAAATTCTGAGTGTTTATTGTAAAATATTTATGAGACATCCTGGGATAGGGGAGCGACTGCACATGAAATCTTCATCTGCCTTCTGGCTACTACGTGTGAATTTTGCTGATGGGGCATCATCTTTTGTCTTACACAATGACTTCCTTTTCCTTTCTAGTTTTGTTGTTTTGAACTTCAGCATACATGATTCATGATATGTTGCTTTGTTATTTTCAAAGGTCTGCAGAATTCCATCACTTTCATCAAGCCTTTTGGGATGAAATGGTATAGGCATTGCATTTAATTTATAGAATTCAGGAATGTTTGCAGCAAGGGTAACATAGCCAGCACCAGATGCATCAACTAGTCTTTCACGTGTGTCCTCTTGGCACAAGCAACAAAGCTTCCAGTTAGTGTACTATCTCCATTCACGAAAGACACTGACTTCCAAGATTGTCCTGCCATTGCTTTTGTTCTATAGGCCAAGGGTTTATCCTTTTACCACCTATATAACATATATGCACTTTCAGATATGGGATACAACTAGGCTTAGATATGTCATAATCCTACCCGTAGCCTGATCATTCATCCAATGCTATTTAATTACATGTGATCTGTACACCATCTAGAAGACTAAAGCCCCATCTTCCTTGGCTCGGCTCTCCCGCACTGGCACATCCTGTCAATTCAGGTGCAGCTGTTTAACTTTGGAGTGGGGCTCGCTAAACAGCATTTGGGAAACTAATAACAAATCTCTGCCATTAGCTAGCACTGAACCCCATGCTGAGTTTCACAGCTACAGTCAACCAGTGTGCCCTGGTAGTACACTGACACTAAACTATTACACTTTTACATTAAGCTTATTACCCATTTTTTTCTAAATAAGGATGAAAGTTAATTAACTGAGAATTAATTGATTTCTAATCTACAAAAAATGAACTGATCAGGCTGAAGTTACCCCAAATCCATGTATTACCCGACCTTAGCCTCATATATGAGCATAAGTAACAATTTTTGGCATTTTGGCACACATTTTTTATATACTGACAGCCATCTTGGATATTTCTATGCAGAGAAATGATGTCTCTACATATATAGGGGTTTGTTTTTAATATATTTTAATATAAACTGGGAGTGACTTGGGGATTTGAATGTGATTAATCAATTAAATACCAGTACTCAAATATCCACAGCATGCCATTTTGAAAACCTGTTGACCATCTTGGAAAATGGTAAAATTTTGTGGCTGGAGGTTGATAATGAGACCAAGGGACAAGAAGAATAGTTGAGCCAAGTTTCATGGTTGTATCACCATTTGCATTTCTCCCCTATTTTTTTGTAGTTACCCGCCCCACATATGTGTGGGCAAGCAAAACCAGGAAGCAACGAAGATATGTGGCCGGAAGGGAAACTAGTTGGCCAGTGTCTTTTTCTTTGTCTCGTTCATTCTCTCTCTCGCACATTTTATTGCTTCAGTAACTTCTTGTCTCTTCAACTTAAACAGTCAATCTACCACCCCAATGTGTAAGACCCCGTGTACTTGGATACGTCCTCCATATTAAAGTTACCGAAAAAGGCAAGTGAGGCTGCGTACTTATGGAGGTCATGTGACTTTGGGTCTGATCCTGGGCATAGATCTACAATTGACTGACAAATGCTGGTTCGGAGGCTTTCTAGGCAAAGTGGGGTGCTTTCGTTTGGTACCAAAAAGAGAGGGGCCCTTGCGTGATATGGTTGGTGCGATCAAGGTACTTTTTCACTGTGGCCACTGGACACAGCTTCGGATTAGAGGGCAAAGGAGGGATAACTATGGGTTTCCGTCCATGAAATGGATTCTCATTTTTAGCTAAAAAATCTCCGAATGAAAAAGTTACTTTATTCTTTCCGAAAGAACAAAACTGATCCCCTCTTTTTAGAGCATGGAACTCCGCTGATCTGGCTCCCATCGCCAGGCCCACTAAAAACGTTTTTTTCTAACAAAAATTTCATATTATTGTCTGAACGTCTGTTCAGAGCAGCTAGGATTATATCTGTATCCCATGATAATTCACATGGTTGTTCATTCGGCCTGCGGAGAGCCATTGATTTCATCATCATTTCAAACACTTCTAAATGCACCTCTACTCCGAATCTGTACCTTAAAGGAACCACAAGGGCCGCCTTGTGATTTTTAATTGTGGAGGGAGCCAACTTTTTTGCGTCAAATACAAACACAAAGAACTCCCCAACGAAGTTATTATCGATGGTAGTTGGTTTACGGTCCCTAACAAATGAGACAAATTTGTTCCACACTGACTGATACTGTTTGGCAGATTTCCCCTTAATATTAGTGATTAAGAATTCCCTGACTTCAGTTGACCATTCTGTAGGGTTGGAAACCAAGGGCTGTTCAGTCACATTGGAGCAATCACTACTCCCCTTCCTTTGAACTCCTTGAAGAGTTATACTACTTTCATTAATAAATTTGTTGGGGGAAACAGATAAATGTTCCGCAGCAGGTTCCAGTCCAGCAAAAGCACGTCTCTGGCCACTGCTCGAAGGTCGTGATAGGGGGTGACAAAATTCGGTAACGTGTGATTGTCGCATGTTGCGAACAGATCTACCCGAAGATATGGGTGATCTTGGAGGATCCCGCTGAATGACAGGCTGTCCAGTTCCCACTCCCCTTCCTGGGCTTTGAATCTGGAGAGGGAGTCCGCTAGGACATTCTGAGCTCCCACAAGGTGGGATGCTGACAGAGACCATTTCTTCACCTGAGCGAATCTCATGATCCCCAGCACTATATTCAGTGGCTTTGACCTTGATCCCCCATGCTTCAAGCATTGTACCACCAGCTTGTTGTCTATGAACAACTGAATGTGAGATCCCCTCTTGGGTTTCAGTCCCTTGAGTGACAGGAGCACTGCCATCATTTCTTTGATATTGATATGGCAAGATCTGAGGGTTCCCAACCACTTTCCGGACACTCTGTTCTGATCTGAGTGTCCCCCCCATCCGTCCTTTGCCAAAGCACCCGTATGAATGGTCACTGAGACTGGTTTCAGGACTAGCCGGACTGAAGATTTCAGGGCCTGATTCGATGCCCACGGTTTGAGCATTGTCTTGCACCTCCTTTTCATCGGGACCTTGTGGTCTCTGAATGATTTGTTTGCCTTTAAAATGAGAATCTGGTTCAAATCCTTCAAAGTCGTTTTCAAGACTAGATCTACTATTGATGCAAATAGTAGTTTGCCCTGCAGCACTTCTAGGTTCCTTCTGGAAAAACTCTTGGCTTTTCTGAACCTCTCTACCTGATCTACTATTGACCTCCTGGAGGTCTCCTGGTAGGGCTAGCTTTCCGCTTTCTAGACACCATTGTAGGCCTAGCCATCTGAACTTCTTTTCTAGCTTCAGCCGTGACTTTTCCCAGCTGATTAGAACCCGAAGTCCTGCAAGGTCTGAACCCTCTGGGGGCTACATTGAGGTCGAATGGCATCACTTTGAATCTGTACGACTGGTGACCCAGACGGAATCCTAGATACTGGCGAAAATGAGGTTGGATTGGAATGTGCCAATATGCATCTTTCAAGTCGATAGAAGAGGTGTAGCTGTCCTTTGGCAAGGTATGTCTTATCTGATCTATCATCAGCATTTTGAATTCGGGACAGTTTATTGCTTTGTTGAGGACAGAGAGGTCCAGAATGACTCTCCTTTCCTGAGAGTCCCTCTTTGGAACACTGAAAAGCCTCCCCTGGAACCTGATACAGTGGCATTTCTCTATTGTGTCCTTTATTAGCATTTTGTTCACAAATAGGATCGACTCTTTTGTGCTGCGCTGATGAAAGTATTTGTTGCGGAAGGGGCCCTTTCAATCCCAGCGCAGACCTTTCGATACCACTTGATAGGCCCAAGGGGACACTTTACAGGCTTCCTGGAACCTCTTCAGTCTGCCCCCAACCTGAAATGTCTCATTGGTTGAATTGACCTCTACCACCACCTCGTCCTCCCCTGTTACCTTTCTTCCCTCGAAAGGACCCGCCTCTTCCACGACCGCCTCGAGCCTCCTGGAACTGCCTAAATTGGGATTGTTGAGATGGCAGTGCACTGTTGCTCTTCAGGGATGGCTGAGAGTGTGGCATAGGGAATTATTTATGGGAAGAGAGACCTTGTCCTGGGTCTGACGCAGGAAGAGCTGGTGCTTTAAAAGCCTTCTACCTGCGTTTTAACCCCCTTAGGTCTGCTTCCGGGTCATATCCTAGTAACTCCTCAAATTTGATACCTCGGTGGGTAGCAATATTATTCAACTTGGTTACTAGGTCCCTAGGGAAGAGGTCACTACACATAGGGGAGGCAAAGAGGAGCTCCTTTACTGGCACAGACTTCTAGTCAGCGAATTTCAGGGCTTGACGCCTAAGTTTTAATTTGGACACTGCCCAAGCCTCCAGAAGGTGAATGAAGACTGGCCCCATGTTCCGAATTTGTAACCTTGGGAGCACTGAATCTCTTTGCTGGTCACAGCGGTATGCCTGAGATTCCATTAACGTCAAGGTTGTAATGCAGGACATTAATAGTTTCCTCGCCTCGAACTCCTGAACACACAGGGTGTGGGCAAGGTAAGGAGTGTCCGCAAAAAAGCATGAACAGGCATGGTTTGCTAGAAATTTGCCTTTCTACATCACCTCTGTGAAGCCTGCTAATGGTTTTGTTATATCGTCCATGGGATCTGGCAGAACTGTTCCAAAGTCCTGGAGTTCCTTTAAAGAGAACTTTGTCCATGGGCGCTGACTCTACCCAGTTCTTTTCCCAAGATTTGAACAGTTTATTGGTGATAGATGGGAGCTTCTCACCAAATGGTACTTTCCAGGCGGGAAGGTTCCTAGCAAGAACCTGGGTGCCCAGAGCACTACCTCCCAGGTCCTGGTAGATATTAGAAAGGAAGCCCTTCGCCTGATCCTGGGTAAAAATCATGGTTTCCTCCGGTACCATAGCCAGAGTCTTAGGTGTTTGGCATCAAAAGCAAAACTTACAACCTATGAAGTGGACAAAAGGTTTTGCAAACTATAACCTGGCTAGAGGGGTGCATACATCACTATCGTAGAAGATGCCATCCACCGCTCTAGCTAGCTGTGATGCCACCACCCAGGGATTATACTGCTCTGGCTCGTCCTCCACCACTCTCAAATCTAGGAAATCCTCTATATTAATGGGTGGATCTGACACTTGTGCATGCTCCATAGTCTGCCCCTGAGCCCCTGTATCCAAAGATTTTGCAAGTTGTAGTTCTATCAACTTGTCCAGCTTTGATTCCATTGCAGACATCCTAGCTTCTTGTACCGCAAACTTTCTCTTAGTAGAGGCAGTTGTGCGGACTGAAACATTATCCTCATCGATGTCCATAAGAGCCGATTTACTATGGATACTGCCAAGAATCAGTTGACCTATTGGGGGTCGAGGCTCAGCATCAGATAGATCCCCCTCATCATCCAGATTTTCAGATTCTCCCAAATCGATTTCATCCCCTGGTATGAAGGGGGGCACCAAAGTGGATGCATTAGGATCCACCACGACATCATCAGGTGAGTTCTCATAACCCCTGACTGACTGAATTCTGGCCATGGGGAAGAGAAAATCTCTTACACCTTTGTCTGGCAAATAGCCAAGAGGACCTTTTGGGTCGATTTTGGAGAATCCTCTTACCCATGCTCTTAAATGTTGTATATTAATATTGCCATAGAGCCAGAAACAGTGTGATTACCCGTATTGAGCCATGACAGCCATTCAGTACATATGTCACACCCTTCCGGACTCCAGTATGGATGGTCCGTACCCTGTACACTGCAGGGAGCACACCCCCGACAAAACTCATGACGAGTCTTGATGGAGTCTATCCATTTCTTACAGGCAGCATTAGTGCACTTACTTGGCAAGGCCTATAAAAGAAAATAATAGTATAAAACACCCCTAAAATGTTTAAGGAACTATGTTATATAAGCCATTACATCATGAGAAAAAACAAGCATACAGTTTTTATATACTTGAATGAGGTGACAATCATTCTACCATCTCTTTTTATATTCATGAATGAATGAGGTGACATTCATTCTACTATCTCGAATGGCTGGTTTCATGCCCCGTCGACATCCCTGTTTGAGGCTCGTCTCCAATGGGCGCTAGGCACAAGGGAAAAAGGGGGGGGGGGTGTATACTCACTGGGGGAGAGCTACAACTGATGGGCAATCTATGATCACAACCAAGGAAGTCGAATAGTATTGGGATTATGTCAGTTCTATGACAGAGCAACAGGTAAATCCATGCCATTCGAGTCGAGGGTATCATAGACCAAGAATGTGGGCTACCATGTAGGCTAAGCCTAGACTAGGGGATCTAGGTATATCCAATATAGGACATCGATCGCCCCAGACAAATAACTTTGGCAAGAATCGATACTCACAACTTCATTGGTGCATGGCAACAACCTTACAGCTAATAGAACGACATATCTATATTTGAGTTCATATCTCATTTCTATACTACACTATTCGACATAAAGGAGCTACTATTTCGAATCAGTTCGACATAAAAAAGTTACTATTTTGAATCAATTCGTCATGAGAAGAACTACTATTTCGAAATAATTCGACTTGAGGTATCTGGTAACTCGAATGGGAGCCAGTGTATCATATGCAATTTTCGTTGTGGAAACGATTCTGAGTCGAAGGCCGACAGAGCTTGATGGAACCTTCTAGAATGTTCCAGAAGCCCGAATCATTTTTTTCCCACTGATAATGGGACATAAATCGGAGGTTTTACACAAAAACTCTAACAAAATGTCCAAAATATAGTTATGTCACATAAATAACACTAAAAAGAATTACCTTAAATACCGAAAGCGGCTATCATCTGCTTGGTAAAAGCTAAAAGTAGCAAAGGTTAGCCTAACTTTAGCACTAAATAAAGCGTTCGGCTATCGATAACTTCATAACAAGCAGGTTTATATAAACTTTCCAAGCATGTTTAACAGTTCACGCTGGGGTTTTTTGACATGCTGAATCTAAAAATCCTACCTAACCTATGCTTCTCGCTTTAATTAAGGCAGAATCCTAACCTAAATACGGTAGCGGTATGCTCCCGAGCCATCATTTCGGACACTAAAAAATATATGAAAATATTAGTTAAGCAGGACTAAATTTTGTGACTGCAGTAGGGCAGGTACTTATCTTATTCCCCGTTGACTGAGATGAAGACTCCATGCCAAATAAAGTTGAAATCCTTCAAATTACGACGGAAAAGATTTTACAACACACACCAAAAAGCGCGGCTAGAAAAACATTGGGTTGGCAATATGCGCATGCGCAGTAGATGCGTAGTTGCGTTTTGACCCGATTCATTCGAATTAGCCACGGAAGCGCAAATGGAAAGGTGTAACCAGTGGAGATGTTTAGCCATGAATTGATTCATCAATGCGGCGGATAGGGGGTCAAAGTGCAGACCCCCCCAGACCTGATATCCTATCACAATAGTGACAAGCTTCCGTTAACCGGAATGAATACGTGCCAACCCTGTGCTATAAGTTCTCTGATAAGGGATTTAGCCGGGGCGCTGCCTAAGGCAGACGTAACTGCATGAGGCTCTTGCGGCTCCCAGACTAAAAATAGGGTTTTGTACATGCAACTTACCCGTCAGATATATACTTAGCTATAGTCTCCGACGTTCCCGACAGAAAATTCAAATTTCGCGGCACACGCGACAGGTAGGTCAGGTGATCTACCATACCCGCCGCTGGGTGGCGGGAATAGGAACCATTCCCGTTTTCATGTCAGATTTTCTCTGTCGCTGGTTCCGGCAACATCTGTTGTTGGTTCCTTCTGCTTAGACTTTCATTTTTCGCTTGCTGAGGATTATTTTGGACTGACCTTTGGTGACGTATTGGATCTTTGGCTTGGCATACGCTTTTGTGGACTGTTTTTGATTTTGGCTTTGGTATTTTCTTAAAGAATGTCTGATCAGAGTATTGCACCTGTGTTTCGTGTGTGTGTTAGGTCTGATTGTAAGGTGAGACTACCGAAAGCTTCGGTAGATCCTCATTCTGTGTGTTCGAGGTGTAGGGAGAATGAATGCTCTTTTGAGAACACGTGTGTTGAATGTGAGAATCTCACTGAACTGGAATGGAAGGCGTTGAACTCTTATGTACGCAAGTTGGAGAAGGACAGAGTTAGGAAGGCTTCTTCTAGAAGCGCTAGTAGGTCTCTTTCCAAGGAGGTAGATTTAGAACCTAACACTCTTCCAGATTCTCCTATCACTCCAGTTGTTTCAGCTCCTTCACCCTTCGTCGAACCTGTGGATTCGCTGTCCGGAGATGGCTGCTATGAAGGCTACGATCCGCAAGATGCAATTGCAGATGCGCTATGGAGGAAAAGAAAGTGAGAAGTGATAGTGATTTGTGTAGTGTCCCCAGTGTAGTGGAGGGGGCGTCTGACCGGCTCCGCATCGCTCCTAGGCCTAGACCTCTTCCAAACTCCCAGACCCAGTGGAGGAGGAATGTCGACAGCCGCAAGGGGGATGAAGAGCGCTCCCAACGGTCAGGCGTCCCTTCGGCAGCACCTGTTGACGCGTCCCAGGCTGCCTTAGATCGCCGTAGAAAAGGGATCTTAAAGAAGTGTTTTTCATCTTCTGCTTCGTCGTCTCCTAAACGTGGTTGGAGTTCGGCTGAGGAGTCGCGTCCTTTGAAGAGGACTTGGAAGGCTCCTAGAGGAGACGCATTGGACTCTAGCCCTGAGCGCTTCCCTGAAGGCTCTCCTGTTTCTAAGAAGAGAACTCGAAGATCTTCCTCCTCTTCTTCTGGTGTTCAGGAGTCCACCAAGCAGATCCTGGTAGGCCTCCAGGCTCAACTCGCTGCTCTTGCTGGCTCTTTATCAAAGAGCTCCTCTCGTCGGAAGGATGCTTCTCTTCCGATCAAGTCCTCCAAGAGACTCTCTTCTCCCAGCAAGTCGTCTTCTGTGAAGCGTTCTTCTCCTGTTAAGCGCCCCTCCAGCAGCAGGCGCTCCTCTCCTTCCAGGCTCTCCTCTCCTGGTAGGCGCTCCTCTCCTTGCAGGCGCTCCTCTCCGTCCAGGCTCTCCTCTCCTGGTAGGCGCCCTCTCTCTGTGTAGGCGCCCTCTCCTGTTAGGCGCTCTTCTCTGGTAGGCGCTCCTCTCCTGGTAGGCGCTTCTCCTCGGCGCTCTTCGTCTCGAATAGCGCCTCTCACCCAGGCGCCGCGCCATCGCCGTCGTCGGTCTTCTCCTGTTGGAGATACTTTCTCCACAGTCAAACGTTCTGCTCGTTCTTCGCCTCGTAGAAGTTCCTCTCCAGCCTCCCTTTCGTCTGTTAGGCGCCCCTCTCCCAGCAAGGGCTCCTCTTCCGTTCGAGCTTCTTCTTCTGTCAGGCGCCAGTCAGCTTGTAGGCGCTTCTCTCCAGATCGTCGTTCTCCAGTGGACAAAGGCTCCTCTCCTTCTAGGCGCTCTTCTTCTGGCAAGTGCCCTTCTACTTCTAGACGTTCTCCTCCTCCTTCTGGCCTGGAGGCGTTATCGGAGGACGAATCTCCTAAGGATATCACCATTTCCGATTACAAGAGGTTGACAGCTCTTCTGGTTCAGGAGTATGGAGATTCCCTCAAGCCTGCTTCTCCTCCTTCTCCTGGTTCAATGCTCTCGAGCACCAAGGCATCGAAATCTTCCTCTTTAGTTAAGATGCGTCCTACGATCTCCATGAAGAAAGCGCTTAAAGGTTTCGGAGAGTGGCTCTCTTCAAAGAAGGATGCAGGCAAGACTGTCTTCTCCTTGCCTCCCTCTAGGCTTTCGGGAAGAGCGGGAATGTGGTACGAGACTAGGGAGCCGATGGGGTTAGCTCTCCCCTCCTCTGCTGGCTCAGACTTTTCTTCGCTGGTGGATTCTTCCAGAAGACTCTCCCTTAATTCGGCCAAGGCTTCTTGGGGACTTTGTGAACTAGACCATTTCCTCAAGGGCCTTTTCCGTGTGCTGGAAGTTTTCAACTTCATGGACTGGTCTCTAGGGGCCTTAGCCAAGAGGAGTCTTGAAGAGGATTCAGTCAGTATGGAGGACCTCAGCAGTGTTTTGTCTTGCTTGGACAAGGCTGTGAAGGACGGCTCGATGGAGATTGCTTCCCTGTTCGGCACTGGCCTGCTTAAGAAGAGGTCAGTATTCAGCGCTTTCCTCTCCAAATCGGTCTCTCCTATCCAGAGGTCTTCCCTCTTGTACGCTCCTTTGTCTAGCCATCTTTTCCCACAAGAGACTGTGAAGGAGATCTCTCGTTCTTTATCTGAGAAGGCTTCTCAGGATCTGCTGGCTCAGTCGTCGAAGAGGATGAGACCTGCTGCTCCACTTGCAAAGAAGGAGAAGACCCCTTTCAGGAGCCCTTTCGTGGATCCAGGTCTATTAGGAGGCGTGGAGACCTGAGAGAAGATCTAGGCCTTCAGGACTCCCTTCCAGGAAGTCCAAGTGAAAATCAAGTCCTCCAGACTCCAGTAGGTGCCAGACTTCTAAAGTTCGCCAAGCCTGGGCACAGAAGGGGGCGGACGAATGGTCCCTCTCTGTTTTGAGGAAGGGGTACCTCATTCCCTTCTTTTCGAAACCTCCCTTGACAACTTGACAACAACTCCGAGGGAGTTATCGGCGAGATACAAGGATCCTGTGCGGAGGCAAGCCCTTCTGCTAGCCGTCGAACAAATGCTAGAAAAGGCTGCCATAGAACCGGTGCAAGATCTTCACTCCCCGGGATTTTACAACCGTCTTTTTCTTGTGCCAAAATCCTCGGGAGGGTGGAGACCGGTCTTGGACGTGAGCTCCTGAACTCGTTAAGTCGAAAGAAGAAGTTCTCTATGGAAACGACGTCTTCAGTTCTGTCGCCTCTTCACAAGGAGATTGGATGGTGTCCCTGGACCTTCAGGATGCTTACTTCCACGTTCCCATCCATCCCTCCTCCAGGAAGTTCCTAAGGTTCATGGTAGACGGCAGAACCTTTCAGTTCAGGGCTCTGTGCTTCGGACTTTCCACAGCTCCCCAAGTGTTCACGACCATTCTCAGGAATGTAGCTCACTGGTTGCACTTGGAGGGGTGAGGATTTCCTTGTATCTCGACGACTGGCTAATTCGGTCCAATTCGAAGAACCGTTGTCTGGAGGACCTTTCTCGGACTTTAAACCTGGTCCAGTCACTAGGACTTCTTGTAAACCTCGAGAAGTCTCAGATGATTCCTCAGCAGGAAATTGTCTACCTGGGGATTCGGATGGATTCTCGGGGTTTTGAGCGTTTCCTCCCTGGAAAGAAGGGAACGCTGCCTTCAAAAGGTGACAGACTTTCTAGAGAAAGACAGTTGTTCGGCGAGGGAATGGATGAGTCTGCTGGGGACCATTTCCTCGCTGGAACAGTTCGTTTCTCTAGGAAGGCTTCACCTCAGACCTCTACAGTTCTTCCTGAAAGAATCTTGGGATCGGAAGTCCCAAGACTTGTCGGATTCCTTCCACATCTCATTTCAAGTAAAGGAACATCTCCGTTGGTGGTTAGACCCAAAGAAGCTGGGTCTAGGAATTCCTCTACAACCGCCGAGCCCTCGCCTAGTGTTGTTCTCAGACGCGTCGGAGTCGGGTTGGGGAGCGACACTAGGCTCGGAAGAAGTGTCAGGCACCTGGGACACGGATCAGAGGTCCTGGCACATCAACATGAAAGAACTGGTAGCCATTCATCTAGCTCTTGCCAGATTCGAACTTCTGGTCAAGGGATCAGTAGTTCTAGTCAATTCCGACAACACCACAGCCCTGGCTTATATCAGGAAGCAAGGAGGGACGCATTCCTTCTCCCTGTACATTGCAGCAAGGAACCTTCTGTTGTGGGCGGGGGAGAGAAACATCGTTCTCCTCACCAGATTTGTTCAGGGAGAAAGGAATGTGAGAGCGGATCTGCTCAGCAGGAAAGACCAAGTTCTTCCCACGGAATGGTCCCTTCATCAGGAGGTTTGCGAAAGGCTGTGGTTCCTGTGGGGGAGACCTCATATAGACCTCTTCGCAACCCATTGGAACAAGAGGTTGGAGAACTACTGCTCCCCAATCTCGGACCCCAGAGCAGTAGCAATAGACGGCCTTCTCCTAGATTGGGACGGTCTAGACGGCTACGCTTTTCCCCCGTTCAAGATAATAGGGGAAGTAATAAGGAAGTTCATTTCACAAAGGGCACCAAGCTCACCCTGATCGCTCCCTTTTGGCCATCCAGGGACTGGTTCACAGAGGTACTGGAATGGATGATAGACTTTCCCAGGTCGCTCCTCTCAGGAGCGATCTTCTCAAACAGCCCCACTTCGACAGATATCACAAGAACCTTCCCGCTCTAAACCTAACTGCCTTCAGACTGTCGAAGGACTGGTTAGAGCGAAGGGATTTTCGCTCAAGGCTGCGAGGGCTATCGCCAGAGCCAGAAGATCTTCTACCTTGCGCCTCTACCAGTCGAAGTGGGAAGTCTTTAGGAGATGGTGCCGATCTAAGAAAGTGTCCTCTTCCAGTACCTCTGTAATGGAGATTGCGGATTTCCTTCTCTACCTAAGGGAGCAGTGTAACCTGGCGGTTTCCACCATAAAGGGGTATAGGAGCATGCTGTCTTCAGTCTTTAGACACAGAGGTCTGAACATCTCGGATAATAAAGACCTTCACGACCTTATAAGGTCTTTTGAAACTTCTAAAAATAAGTCCCCTAGACCTCCCAGCTGGAATTTGGACGTGGTCCTAAGATTCCTAATGTCGAACAAGTTTGAGCCTCCTCGATCTGCCTCTTTCAGGGATTTAACCAGAAAATCGCTGTTTCTTTTCGCTCTTGCTTCTGCCAAAAGAGTGAGCGAATTACAAGCTTTGGAAGGTTCTGTAGGCTTTAAGAAGGACTCTGCAATCTGCTCCTTTCAGCCTCTCTTCTTAGCAAAGAACGAGAACCCTTCAAAACCTTGGCCTAGGAGTTTTGAGGTCAAAGGACTCTCCGATCTTTCAGGACAGGAGCTAGAACACACACTCTGTCCAGTAAGAAGTCTTAGACATTATTTGGAGAGAAAGAAACAGCTCAGAGGTAACACCGAAAGTCTTTGGTGCTCGGTCAAGGATCCTTCAAGAGCAATTTCCAAGAATGCCCAGGCTTTCTTCATTAAGGATATTATCAAAGAGGCTCATCTTTCATGCAAAGACGAACATTTTCAGCTCCTAAGAGTTAATGCTCATGAGGTGAGAGCCATAGCTACTTCTCTGGCTTTCCACAAGTCTTGGTCCCTCCAGTCTATTGTGGACTCTACATACTGGAGATGTAACTCAGTGTTTGCTTCTCATTATTTGAGAGATGTTCGTGTGACATATGAGAAGTGCTTCTCTCTAGGAGCTTACGTATCCGCGGATTCGGTGCTGGGTCAAGGAGCTGAAGCTAATCCTATTTAATCTAGTGTTATTTTTAATTGTTTGTTGTGTTTTTATGGTCGGTTGAAAAAGAGTGTTGAAGGTCTCTCTCTTTTTTCATCTCAGATTACTAACAAGGTTAGGCTTGGTCAGGTGGTCGGTTTTGGTTGTTAGCTCCTTGTATTTTTATTACCTAGCTCTGTCATGTAAGAGGGATAGCCCCATTGATATGATTCAGGTAGAGGGCTCTGTCTTGTAAGTGGGTTAATCCCCATTGACACGATCCATAACAGGCTCTGTCATGTAAGTGGGTTTTTTCCCCATTGATATGATCCAGAAGGGCTGTCAGTCTTAGGTCACTTCCTCGCTGAAGCTCTTGAGGCATGCAGACTCATAGACAGTATCCATGAAGTCTTCTGCCCAATCAGGTAAGAACCATGGTTTTTGTTTATTCCTACAACATATGTTGTTTTCCCGTTTTTTAGTTTTTTAGCTGTCTCTTGCCCTCCTCCAAGGGTGCCAATCAGCTAAGTATATATCTGACGGGTAAGTTGCATGTACAAAAAATGATATTTTTATGATAAAATAAAGTTTTGTACATACTTACCCGGCAGATATATACGATTAATAACCCGCCCAGCCTCCCTCAGGAGACAGGTGGAAGAGAAAATCTGACATGAAAACGGGAATGGTTCCTATTCCCGCCACCCAGCGGCGGGTATGGTAGATCACCTGACCTACCTGTCGCGTGTGCCGCGAAATTTGAATTTTCTGTCGGGAACGTCGGAGACTATAGCTAAGTATATATCTGCCGGGTAAGTATGTACAAAACTTTATTTTATCATAAAAATATCATTTTTCATTTCCCTTTGGGTTCAAACCCCGTTTTTACTGTCTGTTCAAGTGACCATGCATTATGTATATGTAACAGAATATTTTCTGTAACAGACCAGACACTGTTAATCGTTATGTTTTCTGTATGTACCTGTCCTGTTTTTGTAGAGGAATAGTTTGACCTCAGGTCACCTGTAAATCTTTGTACCTGCAGTCTCTATGTTATACGCAGACATCCGCACGCCGCTTAATAAGCGGATCGCTTCCTCAATAAACTAGCAGCTTGTCTTCCTCCTCCTCTCTCACAGTGGTGACCCCCGGAGTGGTTCCCGGAAGCCATTAACGGACCCAAACGGCGACTAAGTCTTGGCCCAATGAACCAACCCAAGCCCCTAACAGACTAAATACGGCGCTCCAACCAAGCGTTTGGGCGTTACCGACCCTGATCGGCAGGTCACCGGCGTCATTAGCGGACCCACACTGCACACTCCCAAGCATGTATTGATGTGAGTGTTCCCTCACACCAAGTGAGAGCGCGAATGAGCATGGACGCAGACATTCCCAACAACATACAAATTACCGCGAACTTCTTGGAGGCAGATGCCTCCTTCACACAACCCCCTCCCGCGCACTCCTCACCCACCAAAACGCAGCGTCCTGGTTCTACAGGGTCGAGGAGCAATTCAGGGTAGCAGGTCTAACCGACGAGTTGTTGAAGGCGGACATCGCCATCAACGCCCTCCCGGAGGAGATATACAAGAAGATCACCCCGTGGTTAACGACGACGTTGAGCCCCGCCACCTTCCAGGAGTTAAAAGCCACTCTCGTCGAGACCTGCTCCCTGCCAGTCTCCGAGAGAGCTGCCCGCACTCTCGACCTTGCCCTCAACCCCCGGCAGCAGGGAAACCTCTTGGAAACATGGCATGCTCTCCAGGACCTCCTCCTCCTCCCTGAGACTGACAGCAGCGGCAGGCGCAAAGAAATCAGCCTGTCAGGGGAGATCTTCCTGCGGCAGCTACTACCAGAGGTCCGTGGGCAGATCACAGAGGCATACACCCTGACGGTCAGGGACCTGATAAGGGTGGTGCAGCAGGTTACGGACTCCACGAAGGCGGCAAAGCTGGTGTCCACACCCGCATACCCCATCAACTGCCTACAGCCAGAGGAAGCTATCCCACCAGCAGAAGGAGGAGAGGCCGGAGCTTTGCTATTACCACCAGGGGTTCGGGAAAGCTGGCCTGAGATGCGAAGCCCCCTGCCTTTTCTTCCCTCCAAAAAACAGGGGAGGCAGCAGCCACCCACACAGGCCGCCATGGCAGTAGCAACTGAAACACCCAGGGGCCCCATACCAGTAGGCTTTTACGTCCGCAACACCATCTACAACAGGATGATGTTGATCGACACCGGAGCCATGCGGTTAGTGTTCCCGCCTTCCAGAGAGGACCGCAGACGTCCGCCGGACCCGACTGCCAATGGGTCCCCCATCCTCTACTACGGCACCAAGCTTCTGTCAGTCTCCATCCTTGGCCAGAGGTACAGGTGGAAATTCATCATCACGGACGTTAGAACCCCGCTCCTGGGTGCGGACTTCCTCGCCCACTTCGGACTGGCAGTCGACGTTGGCCGCAAAAGCCTGCTGAACACTGAGTCCTGCCAGTCCCTGCCCTTGTCGCCGGGCCTAAAGGAGCCCGCTGTCTGTTCTGTCACGCCCCACCAGTATGGTTCCCTCCTGAAGGAATTCCCAGAAGTCTTCAAACCCGAGCTTCACCAGGTGCCCGGGGCCCCTACCAAACATGGGATACAGGCAGTCCCCGGTTATCGGCAGCCTCGGTTGCTGGCGATCCGGTTTAACGGCGCTTGTCTAGCGACGACAATAACCAGATTTTCGTCACTGATAACTGGTTATCGGCGCTGATAACCTGTTATCGGCACTGATCGCCTCTTATCAGCAGCGCTGGTCACCAGTTATCGGCACCGCTAACCAGTTATCAGCACCGCTAACCGGGGATCAGTGCTATTATCGCCGATTTTCGGTTAGCGGCGATTTTCGGTTGTCGTCACACCGTCGGGAATGGAACCCTGCCGATAACCAGGGACTGCCTGTATATCATCACATCAAAACAAAAGGTCCCTGACGCACGCGAAGTTCTGACGAATTCCCCCACAGTGCCTTCAGGATGTCAAGAAGGCCTTTGCCGAGATGGAAAGGATGGGCATATGCAGAAAGGCTCCCAGCCCGTGGGCCTCCCCCCTCCACATGGTGCAGAAAGCAGACGGCACCTGGAGGCCCTGCGGCGACTACAGGCGGCTCAACCTCGCTACAGAACCCGACCACTACCCTCCACCAAGCATGCAGGACCTAACGGCCTCCTTCCACGGGGCCAAAATATTCTCAAAGTTAGATCTCTTAAAATCATAATTTCAGGTACCAGTAGCACCAGAAGACATCCCCAAAACCGCCATCGTCACACCTTTCGGGTCCTACATCTTCGCCTTCTCCACCTTCAGCCTGAGGAACGCAGGAGTGACCTTCCAGGGGTTGATGGACAGCATCCTGGGGGACCTGGACTTCTGCGTCTGCTACGTCAATGATATCCTATTTTCCAGATTCCAGAAGGAACACCTGCGGCACATCCGGAAGGTCCTACAGTGCCTGCAGGAGAGTAGCCTCGTCATCAGGTTCAACAAGTGCACCTTCAGTGTCGAGAAGGTGGAATTCCTGGGCCACAAGATATCCCCAGGGGGGCATCTGCCCAATGTCGTCGAAAGTTGAGGCTGTCAAGAAGTTCCCCACCCCTACCTCCATCAGGGCCATACAAGAATTCCTCGGAATGGTCAACTACTATAGGAGATTCATCCCGGGGATCGTGCACACCATGGCCCCCCTGACGGAGGTCCTCAAGGGCTGTCCAAAGACCTTAGTGTGGGGCCCAACTAGCAGAAGGCCTTCCTCCTGATGAAAGCTGCCCTTGCCAAGGCAACATCTTTGGCCCACCAGGACCCCAACGCTCCCCTCCAGCTGACGACAGACG